>NC_091822.1:153591449-153698949 GCF_038994185.2 Dermacentor albipictus | reverse complement strand
TGGGATGAGGGAAAGGGTGAAAAGCAGGGGTATTGAATAGAGGTCACATACTCATTATCTTACAGACAGGCTTCAATGGGCCGCACAAGGTTGGGGCAAGAAGTAGAAGTAAGGGGCGAAACGCTATAACTGTCTTTCGAGTCACCGCAACGGCACTGCGCCAGGTAAGGGCAGGAATAGAGCAAGAGTGGAGGCGGGAGAAGGACAGCCAGGTGGAAGCACTGCCAGAGACAACAGTTGCCACTGAGGAATGGGGCAGCGAGAGACATGGCTGAGAGCCGTACAGCCACGCGACGCAGAGACGTAGGAACGGATAGCCGTGGATAGCGCGCGAGGTAGCGTGAGGAGACACAGAGCAGCTTCTGCCGGCACCGCGGCAGTGCCGCGACAGCGGGAGAAGGAACGGCGAGGGCGCAGTGGACGGTAGCGGCGAGAGTCACCGCAACGGCGCAGCGCGGAGGAAGGGGGCATGGGGATAGGTGAGAACACGTGATCCGGCTTTGGAGCACAAGGGGCGTAGAGTTTCCTACAATGTACTAGAAGAAGCTCTTGCGCTGCAGTCGTCCTACTATGGGAATGATGTGAAGTACATGGATTCGTTTGATCTTTGTGCATGTGGAGTCATACGTTCTAGTGTCTTTGTATATTACGCCATATAAATCTTATTGTCATAAATTTCAGAGCAACCTATACTCTTCGAAGTGCAGAAGACGCCGCGAACACGCACGATCGCTGCTAATTGCAATGACTGAGCTTGTCGAGGTGGCCAAATGGAAACATGTCAAGCTTCTCAAGACGTCTGATGCCCGCGATAAATTCATAAGGGCGTTTCACATCGCTTGTCTATACATGCGTCCGTGGCTTATTGGTTTCAATATCCGGCCTGTGTGCTAGAGGTCGTGTGCTGAAATCCTACCGTCCGACAATTGTGATGTTTATTTAATTACTTATTGTACAGTTCATTGTCCGGGATGACGAGTTTACAAAGCTACAAAGCCGTTTGAAGCCAGAAGGACATTTAGGCGAAACCATGTACTTCCCATAATTCCCACGCTGGCACAACCGCTCCCGTCGCAGCTCCCGTAGACACTAGCGCCATAATTCCCTCTAGTAATTACTGTATGAAACTCTATGGCAAGGGTAGAGCAACACTTGGCAGAAGCGCGCGGATGATGACCTTGGTTACGACGCGACATGACGGCGAGGCCGACGGCGACGTGAAACGCGGGAAAGGGCGCCCAAGGCTGCGCTATGAAATTGAGGCGCTGTGTCAGAATGCTGTGCCACGAAGTTAGACAGTATTTCTCGTCTGCTGAATTGCTACAAAGCGGGCGAATTAATAAAAGAAACAAATAAGCGCTTCATACAACAACCTAACGAAAAAGATGGCTTCACGGTGGTAGCCGGTAGTGATTGACTGAGCAATACGTTATTTTATTTTTTGTATTAAGGATATACGTTTTAAATTGTAACTTAGATAAGGGGTATATGCCAGGTGTACAACTACACTGCGCCACCTAGCTTTACTTGTAACATGTGAATACTAAAAAGAATATCGTAAAATAATCTACGTAGGTACCCGTAGAATCTTGGTGGGTTACAGAAAGTGGTATCTCTTGGCCCTGCAATGAACGTTGGCTCCAAAGACGGAAATGTAGATTTGCCGTTCATAGAATCCAA
Organism: Dermacentor albipictus; assembly: GCF_038994185.2. NCBI lineage: Eukaryota > Metazoa > Arthropoda > Arachnida > Ixodida > Ixodidae > Dermacentor > Dermacentor albipictus. The sequence continues at coordinate 153,697,269 of NC_091822.1, read as the reverse complement.
TAAACATGTACTGCTGCAATGCGTCGTTGCCAGGATATTTTGGAGGCTATGCATACTGGATTTCGTGGCCTTGGAGTTAACCGCTTTATTACATCGCGCGACTTGCGTTAAGGAGCTCGTGTCGCAGAAAAGCCGGTGTCGTCGGTGTCGGCGTTGGCCGTGAGCGATAAATCCCAGCAGGCCCTTCATGAATAAAAAACAACTTGCAAGATGGGCTGGGTGGGAATCGAACCAGGGTCTCCGGAGTGTGAGACGGAGGCACTACCACTGAGCCACGGGTTCCATGCTTCAAAGCGGTACAAACGCGCCTCTAGTGAATGCGGTGTTGCCTTAGAAACGAGCTCTTCTAAGGCTCAGGCGTGCGTCGCTTGCTCAGGCGCACATTTCGTTGCCGCGCCGAACGCTGCGTTGCTCGACGCTCACCGCGTCCGATGCGGGGCGCGTAGTCGCTGCGCCGAAGCCCATTGTCTCACATCCCTTGGCGGGTCGACGGGAACGCTGTCGCGTTCCACTCTTGAAGGCGAAGCGTAAGCGTCCTCCAGTTTTTAATTGCTGCGGGGGCCTTCTGTCTATGGCGTAAACGGTGCGAGGCAGTTGCCATGGGACGTCGTCACCGCGCTCTGTTTCCACTTATGGGGAGGCTCTACTCTGAGCTACTGTCGTTTCTGTCGGAGGAGTTGTTCTTCCTTGGAGAAGAAGAGTTCCTTCGACAGTGGTCATGTCGTTTCCTGTCGGTGGCTAATGGACGCCTATGGCTGAATTTTCGTCCAGCCTGGTTCTTGTAGCCAGCCCATCAGAATTATTCATTTAATACACATAGAATGCAGGTGCCCGTGATTTCTGTGTATGTGTCCTCTCGTATACATCATCATTTTTCTATATACACATCTCGTGCACATCACTTCAAAATTGTGTAAAGTGTTCTATCACATCATCACTGTATATAACCATTGTGTACACTGTATATATTGAAAATAATTTTGTACATGTGGCATTTAGTTTATGTGTAACTGTGCATTTCCGTGGGTATACGTGTTTATATGTTGGTGCGTGAGGACTCGGACACTACTTACGTTGACAACGCGCTGTGCTTCGTTTCTTACATGTTATCGTCCGGGTGGAATTGGGCCATGATTATGACTCAGTGTTCGTATCGTCTCTTGTCGAAATAAACTTTTTCTAAACACTCAATGCATCTTACGTATGTAAATGGAAAGCATTTCAGTACTTTCGGTGAAATGTTTTCAAGCGACGCCTGTGTTGGGTACAAGTTTCAGTGGCGGTCTCCTTGACAGCTGCGATGGCGCCAGAATCAGAGTCGCTTAAAAGGCGACTCTGCAGTGACGTAGGTGTTCGCTGCGTGATTTACGCCACGGGTGTGCATCCCTCGTGGCGGTTCATGATATCGACAAGCAGTCGCAGCGGCAGCACAACCGGCTAAGTGTTATGTTCGCTTGTACGCGGAGCTTTTGGGAGCGCTGAAATCACGACGCGCAAGCGGACATGTCACGTGGTATCTTTTTGTATTTCACGGGCATGTGGAGTACAAAAAAAAAACACTAATGCCTAATAGATAGAAAGCTAGAAACTGTCTAATCGAGCGTTTTACAAAGCGTACCACAACTTTGTAAAATGTTTGTCTAAATTGTTTGCCTAACTTTGTTGATTCCGCTTCCGAAGTCGGTTAATTAATCTTGGCTAATTATGTCATTAAGCAGAATAAGAAAAGCATGACTTACTCCACACATAGTCAGTAACATGCATTTTGTCGCGTCGTCTTAGAGTGCACCGCTATATTTTTAAACTCTGGCTAAAGTTACCTGTGACACCCTGCATAGCTTTATTGCGCTTTAGTGTTTGTGTATGTCAACGCAAGACAAAAATAAGGAGTTTGAATTTCTAATTTATCTGCCTGCATTTAACACTCATGTGATCCAAACTATATCTGCCCTGAATACGTTCACGTTTTGTACGTCGGAAAGGGGAACGCTAAATTAACTATTGCAATTCACAAACGCTTTACGCTTGCCTCTTCTCGCCCGTTTAATTTGCTTTGATATATTGCGGGTTAGATGACACCTAGCTGGTTAGATGGGCAAGTGAAATTCTGAAGGACTATCACACATGGTGAAATATGCACAGCTGCGGGCTACCTGTGTTCTGTTGGCGTTTTCAACGCATCAAACACGCGCAAATGTTCCAGCAGGTTGCTCAATCGTATATATAACACTACGGGAAGCAACGGGACGCAGTGAATGCCACATAAGAGGGTTCACAGTTTGTGTGTCCTTTTGTTGAGCAACGTGAAACCGCATGCGTTTGCATATTTAGGAAGCGAAAATTAGCCAACGACAGCAATGAAGAATACTTGGTCTGTTATTCTCTTGCACCAACAGGGCACCCGCTGCACATCGCAGTTCGCTTCGAACTCGGTCGCTTTTTGTGGATCGAAAATTGAATGTTTTTGCAAGACAGTTTTTTTGCCCAAGTCGCAGTGAGGACTTTAGCGATAGCGGGTTTTAGTTGGACGCCTATGACAACGTGTTGGCCAAATTTGCTTCTTTGGACACGATCACGCTCGTATCTCTTGCGAGACAGAAATGGTGGCATTCGCTGCTTGTACGTGTGCACCTTTCGCTTGCAAAAGTGAGCGAATAGTTTCAGTTTAAAGAAAAACGCAAGCGTTAACGCCGCGGGAGTGTCTGTAGCCACAATTGCGAAGATGAAAGAGAGAGAGAGAGCAACGAAGAGGGAGAGGTATGGAAGTTAACCAGGGACGTGTCCGGTTGGCTACCCTAAACTTGGGTATGGTGGAAAGGGGAAGAAGAGATAAGGAGAGAAAACAAAAATATTAGTCAGGTGGTAACAGAATCTCACAGGTCACAGAACCTCATGAGCTGTATGTTGTGTTCCCATTAATATGCAAAAAAAAAAACAGAAATTAAAGAAAGAAAGAAAGATGGAAAGAAAGAAAGAAAGAAAGAAGGAAAGGAAGAAAGAAAGGTAGAAAAGGAAAGAAATGACAGAAACGAAACAGCAGGCTCCAGCCAACCCGGCCGCTCCGGCATATCTGCTGCGACAGCGTTTAGCTCTCGCACCTCTCACAGCATGTCCGCGCAGACCTTGTTTTCAAGTTCTGACGCTGGGCAGCATGCCACCATCGCCGCGAATTTTCGTCAGCGCAAGGGACCGCTCTTGTCGTGAGCACCACGAGGACACTGGTGACGAAAGAATGACGACGAGAGTGACGTGATCACCAGTAAATGTAAGTGTAGTCGTGGTAGTATTGCTATTGGTGCCAGTCGTAGTAGCGTATTATTGGTCTCTCGTATAAGGCTGTTTCTGTGTGGAGAACACGATTCTTAAAAAGGTCGCTCCTTGAAATTTCGCACAAGCTTACTCCTTGAGCAGGATTACTCGAAAAGGCCCTGATTACTTGCCCTCGAAATCCGTACATCGTACTTACCTAATTAAAAAAATGGAACTAACCAACCTTTAAACTAATTACTTTGCGTGGATATTGACATGTGCAAATTGAAGCCACAGATTTCATATGGCACGTCCACTTGGAAAGAATTTGGAAGATAGCGGCAGTTCTTATAAGGGGTGCCCCACATATCTTGGGACCTAGGTTTTCAAGTTGATTCTATCTTCCTGGATTTCTCAAAAGCTTTCGATCGCGTAAGCTCACAGTAGACTAGTACTGAAGTTTTTTTTTAATTATGGGGTTTTACGTGCCAAAAGCACTTTCTGATTATGAGGCACGCCGTAGTGGAGGACTCCGGAAATGTCGACCACCTGGGGTTCTTTAACGTGCACCTAAATCAAAGTACACGGGTGGTTTCGCATTTTGCCCCCATGGAAATGCGGCCGCCGTGGCCGGGATTCGATCCCGCGACCTCGTGCTCAGCAGCCCAACACCATAGCCACTGAGCAACCACGGTGGGTGGTGTGCCTTGGTATTGCAAGGGTTAAATGCTTTGGAGCATTATTGTCACTGACATAATGTGCTCACTGATGTGTCACGATATATATATATATATATATATATATATATATATATATATATATATATATATATATATATATATATATATATATATATATATATATATATATATATATATATATATATATATATATATATATATATACTTCCTCTGTTCTTGACCTGTGAGGAATTACTGTTTTTATATTTGTGCCAGTGCTCGTGTAAATCCTTGCGATTCCTCTCCTGCATGGGCTCTAACTTTGGCCTGCAGCATTTTCGTAAATAAAGAAAATCAAAATAAAACGGAATAATATGGAGGGGGATAGCGTGAGACCGATCTGCATGCTCGTAGCCTCTCGACAGAGCCGTGCATTGATTCTCCGCTTGAGACAGTGTAAGATGACGTTGTACGGCGCTAACCCAGACGGCGCCAGAGCACAGGTGAGAAAGGGATGCGCTGCGCCCCGTCCAGCGACCAACCGGTGGGAGCGGACAGGTGTCCAGCGGGCCGTGATCGAAGCTCGACCCGCCGCCAAAAGTTCGCGCGTTGTCTCTGAGCGCCGCCATCTTCTTTCCACTTTACCGAGAGGGGAGGGAAAAGAACGTTCAAAGCTGACCCGATATGTGTAGGACGGGGCACGTGCCCTAAAAGCTTTGCGGGAAGTTGATATTACGTGCCGCTCTTTAGCGGGCGCGAGGTGGTCGGGGCCAAATGAACCTACCAGAAATTTCGCGAATGTGAATGTGTCACGAAGAAGGGGCGTATCGAGGTGGAGCGAATGAAAAGCTCGTCGGTCTGGCGCATTGAAACCTTCTGCGGCTACTGAGAATGAACGACCAGTATAGGCTCCGAGTGGCGGGCATGATGTTGTGCGTTCAAAACCGGGTGAGCTGTGCACGTACTGCCCCGTGGTTTTAGTGAGAGACGCCGCCCCCATTGCCACCGCTATGGAAGTGGAGTCGGCAGAACGCCGACGCGGCGTGATTACTTCGGCAGGAACCAGCCCAAGGAAGAGAAACTGCTCCCCAAGTCAAGCTGACAGCGAAGACACTGTGTTGTACTCCTGCTCAAGCGATGATGCCTCATGTGAAGAAGGCTTCGAGATAGTGGTACACCGGAACGCCAAGAGCCGAAACATCAGCGGACCGTCTTCGTCAAGTAAGTCAACTATCATGCCACAGCGAAGGCCACCGGCGCGCGCAATTCTCTTTGTTCTGGACGCACCTGCCGACAACCTCAACTGCCTTAATCGACAAGATATTTCCGTTTCTATGGAGGCTCTTGTCGCAGGAGAAATGAAGGATATCAGCATTAATCATCGAAAGAACTTCCTGGCTATTGATGTCCACAACCGAAGCGCAATCTATGCTTTGATGTGCAGTAAAGCTCCTGGGCAACATTAATGTCCACTACCTCATTGCGCAGGAAAACGAAACCACGGCTGGTGTTGTTTATGATAATGAAGCATCGATTAGGGACAGCGACCTGCCAATTTTAATCAAACCTGGAACAGATGGTGTTGCCTTACTGCAAGCTCGGCGCCTTGGAAATTCGACCTGTGTAAGGCTCGTCTTTAAATGTGACTGCCCTCTATCACATGTAAACGTCGGCCACTTTCGGCACATGGTACGGCCTGTCGTACCCAAACCACTTCAGTGCAGAAGGCGTCAAAGAACTGGACACGTGAGTGTTGTCTGCCGAAATTCAACGATATGCTGTCAGGATTGGGGGCTCAATCCCTTCGTCCGTGGTCCTTTGCCAAGATTGGAGTACAGCATGAATTCGAAGGTAGCTGGCCCATGCCGTCGTCCAACTTATTTACGCTGAGATCGTTGATGAAGTGAAGAACTGCTTCTCATCGAGAACGAAGGAAAAGGGTTTATTTACAGAAATTAACTCAGTCTAACATGACTGCTTGAGAAAAAGAGTAACAGTCCAACATGACTGCATGAGAGAAGTGACTCAGTCTAACATGACTGCTCAAGAGAAGTGTGTCCAACATTCGCACAACCACAGTTTTTATACACTCGATCCGCCGGTCCTACGACGCGGCGGCTGTTCGTTTACACATCACCAACTCGCAGCTGCTCTGAAGACCAGTCTACCGACACAAAGGCACACACATTCCGTACACAGAGGCAACCGCACGGGGTGCCGTTCCGGGAAACTGTCGTTGTCGATCGCGCGTCGCTCATTGTTTTGCGTCCGTGAGAAGCGCAAAAATACGTCGTTCCCGCGGTAGCTTCTCCAGGCGTGTCAGATCAGCTCCGCGTGGAATCATTGTCCACACATCGAACTCGTCCCGTCACAATGTCGAAGGGGCTGGAGGGAGGCGGCGGACTCCAGCGCAAAGGTCGCTTCTTTGAACGCCTCGCAGCTGCAGCGACGGAGAGGGGGAGGTGCGCGTCTTGCACCCCTTGTCGTAAACGGGTGGCAAGGTGGCAATCTTGTTGCGCAACTCGCCGTTCTTGACAATGCCCACGATTTCCAGTCATCAACAGTGGCCACGCATGGAAAGCCTCGGCCTGGCGCGAACTTTTCGACACGTTGACTCGTCTTCTCGCGTCGTTGTCGCCACGAAGGGAAGTCCCCATTGTCCAAGCCTTGGCTCTAGCCCGAGGCTTCCCTTGTTCTCCCGCGAGCTGTTAATCGCTTCCTACCTCCATGTAGTACCTGGGAATGTTGGTTGTACCGGTCGTGTAAGGTATCCTTTAAGTAGCACTGGATGAGCCTCTGCGCGCTTTTGTCATGGTACCGCTTTAAGGGCAAGCTTTACCTCGCGACCGGCTACTGCGTCACTTCGGGCCGTGCAATTCGGGAGTGCTAGCATAGCGGACGACCCATCGACACGGAGCCAGCGCCGAGACGTCGAGAGGTCCTACTCGCATCGTATGTGTCACGACGTCACGACAGGGGCTCCACCCGGAAAACGAAACCGAAGACGGTTCGTGGATAAGCTATTACCGTAAATCAGTTTTGGCGCTCCGTGGCTTGCCGGTATTTTTCTTTTCTTTCTCGAGTTTGGAGGTCCAATACCTTCACTCGACGCCAGAAGTGAAAAGTACGAAACGTCGTGTCAGCAGTAGTTCTGTAAGTTACGCCGTTCGATGCTGAACATGCAGAAGTTCTCAAAGAAAGTGTAGAAGAACTTGTGGCTGGGCTAGTTGGTAAAAACCATCTTGGTAACAGCTTCAGAGCGCAGGAGAACACTCGCATACGGGTCGCGCACTCGCACGAGCCCTTGCGTCAAAAGGGATTGCTTTCTTGAGTGTTTGGAGCATGTGCGTGCGCTTTCTTGTGCTTCGAAGCTGTTACTCAAGAAATCGGACGGAGGCGGGGGAGGGAGGACGACATCGCAAGCGTCACGCGCGAGTTGTGGCTTCGGCTGTCATCAGCGGGACGTTCTGTCTCTCCCACTTTCGTTTCCCCGTTTCTTTATCATTTCTGTGCTTCGCTTAAAAGGGGCAGCTTATTCTTCTCCCACTAGGTGGCGTTAGTGAACCACCCCGTCTCCAAATACTCCGTCGCGCCTCTCCATCACCGCTCTCCAGACAATTGTATGCGAGGGGACCGTGCTTGGCCTTACGAACCAAGACATGATTCTGCGTGTCAGTTCTGCCCTCGCCCCCCCCCCCCCCCCCCCCCGTCCCACCCGCTTCTCCTCCGATCGATTGTTAGCGGCAGGAAAAGACGGACGCGTGCCAGAGAGACACGCCCCGAGAGGGTCTCAGGCACGCTCTCTCGCTCTCTCGTGAACACGAACTGTACGTATTTCAAGAACGGGAGGCTCTTTCGATGCGTGCCTCAACAACGTAGGTTAGTTCTCGCGGTTTCGTGGAGTGAAAAAAAAAAAAAACAGCCAGACCCGCCCCGCGTTTCGTCCTTTCGTCCTCGTCCGTGTCGGAGGAGGATCGAAGGATGCAAACGCACCAGCTTCTCGTCCGTGAAAAGTTGACTTCGCACACGAAAGTGTACAGCTGTTGAAGCTGTAGAGTAGAAAAGAAAAATAACGGTTACCGCGATGAGTGCAGCTTGAAGAAGAGACCTAACAAGTCTGTTTCGTTTTATGTTTGTTTGTTTTGTTTCGGGCTCTGTCTCGCAGTACAAGAAAATCATTTGAATCTCAACGTTTCGTTCGCCATTCTGTTGATTATCGAAGTTATGTTTATGGTTCGTGGCACGCATTCCCCGTACCATCGATAATAAAAATTTCCTTGCAAAAAAAAAAGTTCGTGGTTACTCAGGAGGCGTTAAACTGCAAAACGCGTCAGTGGCAGCCTTTCTGCTTGTACATTTTAACAAATGACGATCCGATCATTCCTAGTGCCTACTCATTTACTTTGTTTTATCTTTCTCGCAGGCACCATCTCTTGGCTACGTGCAACGGAGTCAGAGTCTGATACCGCAGAGGAGGCCGTCCAGAACAGCCCGGGAACGCATTGTCACGGTAGGGAACTTGTCCTGTTTATTCGTTCTTTTATGCGAAGCATATTACGAGAGCTCAACCCAGCTCCTCAGGCGCGGCGGTGTCGCCTTCAATACCACGTGACACCGTGACGTCACGACAGAGGAGAAACGGGGCTCCAACTCGCGCCGTCGCTCGCGGCGGTATATAAGCAGCTGCGCTTGCTCTTGAAGGCGAAGCAGAGCAACGCATTAGTTGTTTCTTCGTCTAGCCGAACCAAATACAGCCAAGCAACAGCAGTTCACCAGGCTAAACAGTGGTTCAACAACTAAAATAAAGGCTAGTATGCTTCGCATCCTGGGCTTAACCTTAGCTAAGCCACAGCCATATTTTTTTTGTGCGCGCGTGTTCAGCGTTAGCGGGAGTCGCGCAAAGAGCAAAAGCATGCCGCAGACTGCGGCGTTTTGTGGTCGCGCCCTCGAGGCGGAGAGACGCACTCACTCACTCGTTTGGCGTTCTAAGGGAACTTATCGAGTTCGGTTAGGAAGTATCCAACGTGCCGATTCGTTTTTTTTACTACTCTCGCGAACGACGACTGACTAACTGGACAGCGCGTGACACCGGAAAGCACTCCGGCAGGTGCACCTTTTAGCGGAAGGAGGACACGGCCGGTGCACTTGGCCTTCGCAGCCTTTGTGCGCCCATCGACCTTGTGGCGGTCTTGCCGCTGCGATGCCGATTACACACATACACGTACGCACATACACATACATACACGCACACACACACACACACAAGCACGCACGCACGCACGCACACACACGCACACACACAAGACACACACGCGCGCTCACACACACACACACACACACACACACGTACGCACACACACACACACACACGTACGCACAAATAAAAAAGCCAGACAGACACCTTTAGCCGGTATTTGCTCGATGGGATGTCATGACAAATTTTTTGTGTGAGCGCATCCTCGCGTTAGACAACCACCGAATAGACTTGGACGGTGTCGATGGCGTTTAAATATAAGGGTCGAAATCTGGTGCTTCAAATAGACGCGATCCAGCGAACAAAGATAAAACTGGATTAATGTAAATGAATCGACATTTGAGCAAGTCGGTGCTGGTTGAATGTCTCGGTGGGGCAACACGACCGATGACGACACAAGGAAGGAAAAAGAACAGCGCTGTACTGTATTTTGCCTTCCTTTTGTCTTCTTCGTTTTTTCTGCCATATCAAGATTAATGTAAATGTCGAGTTCTTTTTTTTTTTTGAAGAAAAAAAACAAATAATGACAACGGAGGAAAATTAAGAAGAAAATGTGCGATCCGTGAAGCGAGTAGGAGGGTGTAGACACGTGATTTTTTTTTTTACAATTTTGGTGCCATTCATAGTTGTGTTATACACTTGTAACACTACGACATTACTTGATTGAGGTAGTTCTGTAGATTGGCCTCAAGGTCTTGATCAATTGGTATTAAATTGTTTAATTTGGGTGCCGGTGTTGATTGAAAAATTGAAGCATAGAACTGTGGATGCGTTACCAGCTTGACATGTATTAAACAGATAAGATAATATCCCACTCCTCCAAACCATACTGTAGTAAATCTTAAGACACCGTTATTAAACACACGTTCAGCGCAGACAGTTGAGAGTACGGTGATTATAAAGTACAATGCACATGTCGAGAATAGGTTGCCTAGGTTTGTTGATTCTACAATGTTAGCTACTGACTTTATGAGTTTGCCGCAGCCTTGGATCTGTAGGCGGCGCCGATTTGACAATTTTACAAAACGCACGGGGGCAGCTTGTCGTCGTCACGCGCAGGACGTGGTGATGTGCGACAGCTCGAGAAATGTGAAAGAGGACACCCGAATAGAGATCGATAAACAGTTTAACAGCAACTGAAGATGTCAGCCCTGCTATATGCAGAACCGACTGTACCCATTCGAGTTCTTTTTCTGTTCTTCTTCTGTCAGAAGCGAAGGGACCACGCTACAATGTCCGCGAGCGACGACATCTGAAACTGGGACGCTGAGTATAAAGTGGCGGGGGGGGGGGGGGGTGGAGGTGTTAGGGGGACGTCGACGGGGTATTAAAATTTCGATTTACGGCGCGCAGCTTCGCCGTTCTCTCTCTCTTTTATTTTTACGTCTCCTGAAGCCTTGCGCCGATTACGAGGCTGGTAATGCGGAGGCAACGTCAAAACATAAACGCGCAAGGATTCGATGAAAAAATTCAGCCTTGTTCGTTAAACCTTCGAACTTCGTATGACCGTTGCCCTGTCGTTCCGTGGGCTCCACTATGCCGACGTCCAACGTTCCACTTTGGGGTGTAAAAGAAGTAGTAGAAGACGGAGCACTCTATGGGTTGTCCCAGCTAACTTTAGACAAGCTGTTAAATAAAGCAACAGAAAAAGAAAACCACGGTGCATGATGCGATTATAAGACCTAAGATGGCTTGCCGTCAGAGGTCTGACGACCGAACGCCGTATCTCTACAATTTTATCTTGTGCCGTGCTTTGTTTTTAATTAAAAAAATTTACAGCTTGACTAACGTTAGCAGGGACACCCAATATACTTTTCTGAAACGTTCTTACTCTAACTCGATTATTAAAGTACTTTATATGCTTAATCCTGGAATGCCTAAGTGAAGCTCCACATGGACAAAAATGAGAAAACTCCGCCTTTATTCGTGGTGATGGAGAGTACAAGAGAGAGAGAGAATTTTAATGACGGGCAGTTGGTGAGGTCGGCCTGAGTGAAGAGCCTGTGGACTGTAACTTCAAGCTGAGGGAAGAATTTTCTGGACAATAGGGATAGTACGTGAAGAACCACGTGAAGGTACCAAACTAGAAATCGCCATTCTCTTTCTATAACACCATTAAATCCGAGAGTTAATTGTTTTAAATATTCCTTTTTTCCAAGGACCATCACTGATTGGAATAACCTCACGGATGACGTTGTCAGACAGACATCATCACATTCATTTCAAGAGCATTTGAATTGATTGCTGTTAATTGACCTTGTCGCTGTATTCTCTTGTTGAATCTCTATGTGCAATTTTGTTTTCTTTGTGTCTGTAATTCTGTATCTCACACAATGTTTCCCACCTGCTATGATCTTGTGTACAAGATCGCAGTATTCATAAATAAAAAATATAAGAAGGAGGGTGGTGGTGGTGGTATGGGGGAGTCGATGATGATGATGAGGGCAACACAGCATGCTGTTTCTGTGCGACGCGTATGTGCACACTTCACAGCACAGCACTGTCATTTTCTCGGGCTGAGGTCACTGCACTGCAGCGCTAGGAGACTGCCTATATATAGCTTGCATAATTTTTGCAGCTGTCAGCGCCACTGGCGGTATTTAAACCAGACAGTAGCAGCAGCGCAGGGCGTCGATTATTTGTCGCAGCGTGGCTTCGATGACAGAATACGACGAGTGGGTTTCTCAGTGCACTGTCGCCGGCTTCCGCTGACAGTCCAAGGGCCGTGTGGCCGCGGCGGCAAAATCATCATCATCATCATCATCATCATCATCATCACTCCATTCTATGTCCGCTGCAGGACGAAGGCCTCTCCCTGCGATCTCCAATTACCCCTGTCCTCTTCCAACCGATACCATCTAGCGCCCGCGAATTTCCTAATTTCATCGTCCCACCCGGTCTTCTGCCGTCTTCGACTGCGCTGGCCATATACATTCGATTACAGGCTCGCGCTGCTTCCGTGAAACAGTGAAATTTAATTAGAGCAAAAGCTTAGTCAGTGTAGTAGTAATTCAATATGAATTCACATGCTGTCTGGTTCGCAGCGGAAAACTCGCTGGCACCAGTAATCGAAAACGAAACTATACGCTCATTCGTTGTTTGCCGCGCCTAAACGAGAATCTTGAGGTATCAAACTCAGCGTAGCATCAACGATAACTGAGCGTGACAAACTGAAGGAAACTACGCAAAATTAATAGGGAGCTCTCTGTAAATACCGTAAAAGTTAAGAAGAAAACGCGCCTATTTTTTTTTCGTCTGTTCACAGAAAAGTGGCAGTAGACATTGCAAGGTGTAAATTTGTGCAGAAATTCGTGGGAAAGAAGCATCCTGACATCATTTGCCACACGATGGCACGTATCCTCGTGGCTTAAAGCAAACTGACATGTAGATGAAGTCGCCTTAACGTGACCAAAAAAAAAAGAAGCAAATTGAGAGAGGCGGAGAATCGTACGATGATGAAAACGGGAACAAAGCGGCGAATGTTGGGGCTGTTTCTTTGGACTACAAGGGCCAAGGCGACACGCAATTTGCGATGAGCAATTCTAGCTGCGAGCGCATACTGGAAAATCGCTCGAACTACACACATTCCGTGTCTCTTTTTGTGAAAACACTCAACCCAAGTGGCATGAAAGCACAGTGACATGCAGGTACGACTTACGGCCAATGCTGATCCCAAGCAGTGCCGAGGAGAGCTAATAGAGAGTTAATGTTAAGTTCATTTGCAAAATTAAGGTGTCGGGTGTGATATCCCGAGAACAGTGGGTTGCGAATTACGCCGTAGGGGAGTGATGGCGTGGGGTTCTAATTAATGTGCGCCAAATTAATACACGGCACACGTGGTTTTTTTTTACGTTCCGACGTCGTCAAAATGAGGCTGCCGGGGCCGGCATCCAACCTGCGACCTCTTGCCCAGCAACGCTAAGCCATATACTCTCTTAGCTACCGCTAAGCCATATACTCGCTGAACTACCGCGGATGATGGCATGCAAGTCCGTTGGTACGGACGGCAGGATTCAGTGTGGAGCCGATGCAATTCCACTGTTTGGCGAACCGATTCGACTTACAACTTACACTTACATTGGCCCTCTTAACGGCGTTGCTAAGTTCGATTCTGGGTTGTCTGCGCTTTCGTTCACCTTCGGCACATGTGACTGCGGAATAATACAATAGTTGCAATTAACCAAATTTCCTGTACCGTTCTCTAACGCTGACTACTCCGCTAACACTGTGGAAGAAAACTCGCGTACACACCCACGCTTTTGTTCTTTCCGTGCACATGGCGCTGCAATGTAATGTGAAAGTGCGACGACCGCAGGTTTCCTGCGTTCATTTCCCAATGCCACATCGAATAGATTAATCGGTTTCTGCTAACTAGCCCGAAATTTCTTCTCGGTCGAGGTCTTTTTGCACCCACATGCCTCGATCCTAAAACTCTGTTGTCTATTTCTTTTTTTCGACTGTTGTTGCTGCAGAACTGCCTGCTGTACCAGAACGTGGGGGAACTCCAGCATATGATCAAGCAGTCAGCGAAAGAAAGGCTTCAGCTCGAACGTCAAGTGGCCCACCTGCACCAAGTAAGTAGTAGACGCGCAGCGTATACCCGTGTTGTCACTTCAGCTTGTTACGTCAAGTAACCCTCTGCACAGAGCATGCCGGGTGACACAAGTTGATATTGAGCAGTCTGTGTAGGTTTCTTTCACGGCAGAACGGAAGCGAATTGGCGACGCCTCTCGTTCCGGTCACAATATTCACGGCGCTGCATGCTAGCGCCAAATATGCGCGTATTGTGACGATGCATGTATGGCACGAGTGGTTTATTCAATACAGAAACCTTCTTTGCTGACTTCAGACGCGTTTGGTGTATCTGGGACTTGGGTATCTTGTATCCACTTCCAAGGGTTTCGACGGGGCCGTTTTTCTTTTTTTAGTTTTCGCGCAACAGCATTATGTGTTTACGTATAGACAAATTACACTCCGACGCTATCATGTCTGTAGGTTGTGTGTAAGTCGTACTTTACGACTTTTCTACGTATTTCAGCTTGATAATCTCAAGTAGTTCAGCAACTTCCATGCGCCATATGGGTGGCCTTGGTATGGATGGTTCGAAAATATTATTGCCAGAGCGACGTCCGACGCGGGACAGCGACGCCGACGCGGGATTTTCTGCGACACAGGACCCTGTAGGGGTTGGAGGACGGGACTTCGGGATGAAAACCCCAAACTTGGGAGGGATTTATTCTACATTATGTACAGGTAGGTGAGACGTCATGTAACAGTCGTACAGTCATTACGGGCCGGCAGCAACTCGGACGCTGCGGCCCGCGGCAAGAAGTTCGAGAGAGGTGAATCAGGGAATCAGGGCATGTCCCAGAATCTCAGGTCTCTCTGGAAGGCTTCTTATAAACCCTTCGAGCACTGTAAGTCACGTCATGTTTCACCAATGGGAGAGTCCGCTCCGATGACGCCACTTTCAGCCAATGGTAGGCGCCCGTGTCGCGCTGTCGCACCTGGCGGCTCTCTGCGGTCTTGCCTCGCAGACTGGCAATCCACTTCTTCTAGGCTGGAGAAGGAGGGGGGGCGCTCATGCTTCATTGCACAAGGGCCCACCTGCACCCGGTGGCTCGGCTCCGCAGCGGTAGCAGATGCCTTCTTCAAAGCCGAAGGGGGACGATTGAGCTCCATTGTACGAGGCCCCCTTCTAATCCCGGCGACGCACGAACTTGTTGGCACGTGAACTTGTTGCCTTAAACTTGTTTGCTCGGCCGCTTCTCTGGAATGCACTTTCCTGCTTCTGCATTCCTCAATTAGCTGTGCTGCCATCCGATGTGGTCTGGGGAACTCGAAGTAGCCTCAGGAAACGGCGCCATATCTAACAGCTCGTCCTCGCCCCGGTAGTTCTGAATGGCCGGTGAACTCAATTCGCTGGCCATGAGGAACGCTGAAAGAAGCTGCAGGGTACTGGGGTCGAGCCTCGTTTGACAACCCTCGGGATCCTGGGCCCTGGAGAACATACGTCAAACAAACCAAACAACACAGCGCTGCCCCACGTGTAAGCGCAGGCTCTTCACCCCTGACTCGCCAGGCTATTACTGAGTCAAAATGAACCCTGATCTTTTATTTCCCCAATTTTGACAAAGCAGTTCCAACCACCCTTCCAAACAGCTATCCATTTCTCCTCGATTGCCGACAAGACCAGACTACTATTGTTGTTGCAAAACAAAAGGGTCGTTGACGATGCAAACAACAAATGAAAACAGCCGTACATAACTCAAGTGGCCTAACTACACGAACAGCATGTTTCCAATCTATCGCAGTGGCGTACTTATCGCACGTATTGGTGCCACTGAACAATCTGGTCAACCTCACAAGTACGTAATCACAAGCGCACTAGCCTTGTGGTCACTAAACAAAACGCGTACTTGCGTTGTAGGCAAACTTTTCATTTACGCTTACTCACGTTTCTTCCCTGAAAGTCCTACAGGACACGTGACATAAACGAACAATTAAACTTGCGGGACTTACACACTCCGCAGAACCCTTAAAATAATGCGTCTTTTAATAACTCGTTCCACGCGTACTTATCAGAGAAGTCAGAATACGGCTGCCCTCCACACACACTAGCAACCCAGTCATAAAGTCTGCTTCCTTCCGTCCACACAGGACACGCGCTAATGGAACTAAGAACGCTTCTCCGTGCAAATCATGCACTCACTGAAAATCTACGCGCTTAACCTTAGAAAATTCAAAAATACTTAAAGAAGGTTAAATAACACACACGCGCGTTACGATAGGCCTCTCAACAATAACCTTGACCCTTCAGGTTACTCACACATACACACACAAAAAAAACCTATCTACTTATTAATGAGCATCTCGCGAGACTACATGTTTACATAAACCTCATCTTTCAAATCACGGAGCTTCTCAAACGAAAACACAGACAAAGCTCAAACCTTACACATTGAAAGAAATCCTAGTCTCAAATCGCGAAAAACTTTCCGATGCTCAAAATAAAAAAAACAAGATACTCCATTTCTACGGAAGGGCTCTTCGCCTCCCTTTCCAAACGCTTATGTCTGACTCATACTCTGAGCCGTCCTCGCGGTGGCCGCGGCTTGAAAGCTACTCTGGCTGCCGAGAGACAACAAAAGGGCTGACTAACTATCAGCTCCCCCAAGACGTTACGGTCTCCTGCCAATTTGCGTCCTCGCGCCCCGCTTTCAACACAAACTCGATTGACCGCGTCGCTACTCCCCACCTGGTCTCGTCCTGCCACCTTGCGTTTCTTCGAACTGCACGCTGAGCTATGAAAAGAACTACGGAACGACGAGGAGATTAACTGCCCCGTGCCCTTTGTCCGCGTCCGCGCAGAACATTCTTCGCGGTCCCCCTTTGACCAGTGGCTTGAACGTTTTCGATGCGTCAACATCGTCCGAGACGACCGCATCTTTTTCCTCGCGCCCTGCCCATTTGGGTTTCTCGCCATCTTTGGCGGCGCTACATTAATTACCGACTTTCGGTCTTTACCGCGCTTCTTTTTACGGCGCTTTCTCTTTGCACTCGCCTTCATGTCGCCTTCTCGTGCCTCGTGCTGGCCGGTACACATTTCGTCGTCCCGGATCGGTCTCTTACCCGCACAGTCTGCTTGATTTTCATTTAAATCAACATTCTCTCTGCCTCGACTGGCGGACAGCTCAACCGACTCTGGCACAATGCAGCAGGCTTTACTCGAGTTAGACAACTCGCACTCTTGCGAACTGCCCTCTGCTACATTGCCCAGCTCACGCTGTGCATCGGCACACAGCCCGTCGGTATCGATCGCTGTCTCACGCGCACAGTCCGAATGATTATTAGCTGAACCATCCCTATCTAGGCTATCTAGACTGGCGGAGAGCCGCACCGATCCCTGAACAATGCAGTTGTTCTCTCGTGGACTACGGAGCTCGCCATCCCGAGAACTACTCTCAACTGCACCGCTCAGCTCGCACTTCACTTCTGCACGCACATCTGGCTCTACATGGGTGCTCGCTTCTGTCGGGTCAGAAGTACCCTTTTCTTCGCTAGCAACTTCGCTAACATCACCAGCGACGCACACACGCGGTAACTGTGCCAATTTGTTCGCAGCTGGCCTAGCTGTCTCTACAGTCATCTGTTGGCACAGCACCTCGTCGCTCTCACTACGGCCTTTAACGGCCTCTGTTGCCACTAAGGCATCGTTAGCAGCTAGCCTTTTCCCTTCACTTATGAATCGGCAGCCAATCTCACAGGCACTACTCTTTTCGTCGGCTTCTGGCGAAAATCTAGACACTTCCTCATTCTTTCGCTCTGTACTACCTACAGAATTCTCAGACAGCCGTTGTCTCTGTGCCAATAACTGATCACAATACTGTATCTCTTTGATCAGTGCTGCCTTCTCTCTCTCATACTTTTCCTCTCGCTCACGTTCGCGTTCATTCTCACGTCCGTGACGCTCACACCTAAGAGTAAGTTCTTGAAGCTCCTGCTTCCGTTCATTCTCGCGTTCTTCACGCTGACGCTCACTCCTAAGCTCACGACGCTCTCGCAAACGTACACGACGCACACGCTCCCGTGGCTCCTGTATCACTTCCCAAGCAAGCTCAATGCTTTTGTCATCGTTGCCACTATCTTCAATCGCCTTTATGATAGCTGGCGTTTTCATCCGTTCGTCCGCCTCAACTCCCAAATCGTCGCACACCAACAACAAGTCTAACCTCGTCAACCTTCTAAGATCCATGGCAGCTGCCCCGACAGGTGGTTAAAACTGTTTTCCTTAATTAATTTGTGCAAACACACAATGCAACAAATTCCCGATTCCCAGAACTATCAAAATTGAACACACAACCTTTGAGTCTGGCGAATCATAAGGAAAAAAACCACGCGCTCACTTACGGTTGCAGCACCCTGCCATCCGGTTCATTCGTCCGCTGTCCCCGGTTCCTCCGGACTCCCTGGGTCGAAGGCTCGCTCCTTCTTCGCTACTCCCAGTTTCTTCGGACCTCTTTCGACGAAGGCTCACTCTTCTTCGCTCTTCCCGGTTCCTTAGGGTCTCTCTCGACGAAGGTTTATCCGTAGCGCTGCCACCAGCTGATGTATTCGGAGGCGATCCCACCGCTGCCACCAGATGTAGGGGTTGGAGGACGGGACTTCGGGATGAAAACCCCAAACTTGGGAGGGACTTATTCTACATTATGTACAGGTAGGTGAGACGTCATGTAACAGTCGTACAGTCATTACGGGCCGGCAGCAACTCGGACGCTGCGGCCCGTGGCAAGAAGTTCGAGAGAGGTGAATCAGGGAATCAGGGCATGTCCCAGAATCTCAGGTCTCTCTGGAAGGCTTCTTATAAACCCTTCGAGCACTGTAAGTCACGTCATGTTTCACCAATGGGAGAGTCCGCTCCGATGACGCCACTTTCAGCCAATGGTAGGCGCCCGTGTCGCGCTGTCGCACCTGGCGGCTCTCTGCGGTCTTGCCTCGCAGACTGGCAATCCACTTCTTCTAGGCTGGAGAAGGAGGGGGGGCGCTCATGCTTCATTGCACAAGGGCCCACCTGCACCCGGTGGCTCGGCTCCGCAGCGGTAGCAGATGCCTTCTTCAAAGCCGAAGGGGGACGATTGAGCTCCATTGTACGAGGCCCCCTTCTAATCCCGGCGACGCACGAACTTGTTGGCACGTGAACTTGTTGCCTTAAACTTGTTTGCTCGGCCGCTTCTCTGGAATGCACTTTCCTGCTTCTGCATTCCTCAATTAGGTGTGCTGCCATCCGATGTGGTCTGGGGAACTCGAAGTAGCCTCAGGAAACGGCGCCATATCTAACAACCCCTAACACTGTCGCGTTATTAGGCGGCGACTGCCCTCCTCCGAAAGGAACATGGCTTCCCGCCGATTGCTCTGGCGCTAGCTGCTAGAAGCGGCCGGGGAGCATGGATTTATTTGAGTATAATAAACAATTATGCGTGGCAGTATAACGTTATCGAGCCCTTTTGTCACCCACGACATCACTTTGCCAACTCTTTCTTTACTGAGGATCCGTTCTGGTGGCGTTTTTTTTCGTTCCGGCCGTTGCACGCCGCCGAGATTTTCGACCAGCCACTGCAAGCTAAGTTAAGGGGATCCGGATCAATCGCAGACGCCGGCACCGCCCTCTTCATCCGGTTATTTGCTTTCACTGTACTGGCTCGGCTCCGTTGAAGCCCTCTCCATTTGAGCGTGCTCCTCGCCTCTAGTCAGCCAATTCGATTAGAAAATCTGCTCAATGTAATCAATGCTATTCGCTTTGAAAACAAAAAGGGACCTCCTATGAAGGAGGTCACGCGTTGGATTGTCCTTTTCAAACAACGGTTCGGGTTATCGCCTGATGGTTGCGTCGGTGGTTGCGTCGATTAAACAAACTGGGGGCGCTATAACGTGGAGCTGTTCCAAACCTTTCTATTCCATTTCTCCTATCAGACCTTCACGATTGGTCAAAAAATTTTCGGACCACCCCCACTTCGCCTGTATGTTATGCGATGTCACGAGAACCGCGAAAACGCCTATCAGATATGATATGTGCGGACTGATTATGCATGGTTAGGCCGAACGAATGAAAAATGAGTCTTTCTGATTCGACGCTTTTTTGCCATTAGCCACCTCATCGGTCATCGGTCAAACGTTTTCGGGCTGCGCCCACTTACAATGAAATTACGAAGTATTAGCTTCTTGATCGCAGGGTTTACGGTTTGCCGCATCCTAAACTAAACAGGGCTCAGGCATTTACATTACACTTACTGCAGACTGGTACTTATCCTTGCCCACGGAGACTGAACATGTTTTGTCCAGAGACGTATGCAGAGCCTTATTGCCAAGATTGTGGTGCTTTAGCCACGCTTGAACACATGCTCTGGTCTTGCGAAAGAATTGAAGACTCGGCGATCAAGGATGCGTCCAGGTGGGAGGCTGCCCTTCGCAGCCTCCCACCTGGAGGCTGCGAAGGGCAGCCCACCTTCGCAGCTTCCCCCTTCGCAGCGCGGACCTGGATGAACAATTCTGGGCTGTCCAGCAGTCTCACGACGTGGCCGTGAGGCTTGGCCTTCCGGTCCCGACGTGGGAGCGGCCCGCTTAGTGGTTAATTATCACCACTTGCAGGACCAAATAAAGTTTTCCATCCATCCATCCATCCACTTCGCCTGTCTGTCACGAGACGTCACCAAACCGTGAAAACTGTCCGCGTCAAACTGTCGTAAAGAAGCATTATTACGCCGAGCGAAAATGAATATTTTTCTGAATAGCCAGCGAGTGCCC
Organism: Dermacentor albipictus; assembly: GCF_038994185.2. Taxonomy (NCBI): domain Eukaryota; kingdom Metazoa; phylum Arthropoda; class Arachnida; order Ixodida; family Ixodidae; genus Dermacentor; species Dermacentor albipictus. The sequence continues at coordinate 153,676,785 of NC_091822.1, read as the reverse complement.
CGTTTCGAAAGGAATAGAAGACGGCTGACCGCCGATCGCTCAGGCACTGGCTACTCGCACCTGCTGGAGTGCGTGGATTTATTTGCGCATAATAAAACTTTTTCCGCGGGAGTATAGCGTTCCGACATCGTTCTGCCAACTCTTCTTTGCTGAGGATCCGTTTTAGCGGCATTCTTACCCTTCCGTTGCACGCCGCCGCGATTTTCGTTCAGCCACCGCAAGCAAAGCAAGCGATGCATGGCGGAACGATGGCAGACGCCGGCTCACCCTCCTCATCCGGTTATCTATGGGCAACCAGCGCTGAAGCTTCGCGTGCCGACAGCAGCGCCGTAACACACAGCCTAGCGAGCGGTAGACACAGTTTCCAGTAGCACACGCAGTGATTTCGTGTCAGCAAATTCACCGATTGTCTTGAGTCACACTTTTCACGGCTCCTCAAACGGCAGGGAACCGATGTGCTAGGACGTAGCAGCGCATGCGCTCTACGCAGCGCGCATGGCCATGGACAGAACTTGGCTGGCCGCATCGGGCTAGACAAACATTGATACAGGCGCACGTTTCTTATCGCTAAATATGTCGTGCCATCTTCGTAGCCTCCCTATCGGACGGTTTCAGCATATTTTAGTAACGCATGAAAAATGTCGTAGCGCCTCCTGGCCAGCGCTGGTTCCCCATTTCCACTGCGCCGGCTCGGCCCCATCGAAACCCTCTCCACTTAAGTGGGCTCCTCACCTCTTGTCAGCCAATCAGATAAGAAAAAGAAAACCGCTTAATCTAGGCAATGTTATTCGTTTTTAAAGCAAACAAAAGTGACATCCTACAAACGAGGAGAGCGTTTGATTGGGCCATTCAGACACCGCTGCGGGTCACCGCCCGGTGGTTGCGTTGGCAGTGGCGTAAATTTGACGTCAGGAAATTGGAATAAAAACGGATTGCAATAGTTTTATGTTATCGGACCCCCATGTCTACGAGTAGTCAACGTGGGCGATATGCTTAGTCCTTTCGTTCGAGCTGTTCGTTCTATTATTTTTAAATTTCTTTTCTGTACATCAAAGCGACCTTCGTTTATTGCCGATTTTTGAAAATCTTTGGCCATTAGCAAAAAGACTTAAACTACATATCGAGATGCTCTTCGGAAATCCCGCGTTCGTGCGCTTCGTGTCGGGTTTCGCGTCAAAGCCGCATGCGTGTGTGCGCTGCATTGCCACACGGCGCCGCGGTGCAGTGGTACATCCCACTGATCACGTGCTGCACCGACTTGCCCTTACTTTAGGCAAAGCGCGTTAGCCAACTCACATGCCCGCTCACGCCACTTCCCCCATTCACTGCGACCGTCCATTTGCTCAGAATGAACGAAGGCGAACTCGGCTGTTCGGCTAACGGCATCGTAGTGGCGCAGCTTTGAATTCTGTTGCCGGCATGCGCCAATCGTTAAGCGTGTCTAAGCGGCGGCAAGACCGGCGTCAGATAATGACTGCGCATACATCTGCCTTCCTGAAATGTATTTGCAGACTCTATGGGTCGTCTACAAACTTCAAGACCGCTCTGCTTTGTTTTTTTTTAGGGGGGGGGGAGGGGGCGAGTGTTGCGGCACATCTCTTTACCGGTGCAAGTTCAATTTTTATGGCGGTTATGGTGCAGCACTATTGTATGAAAAGTCAACGGCAGAAGGAAGGTCCCGAAGTTAAAGGAAGTGTCGAGGAGACCTGCTAGAATACCCTCAATAGTTAGTTCACTGTGGTATGAAGTTTGTAAACAGGGATAAGGTGCCTCAGAAAGGCTGGCTTTTCTGAGGCACCTTATCGCTGTGTACAAACTTTATGCCACAGGGTGCTATTCCATCTGTCAGCCCCTTTCTTGATTTTGGACTCAATAGTTGGTTGTTATACAGTTGGAAGCAGTCGAAATAAATGGGGAAAAAAAGAGGTGACGTACATATACAGGGTGTTTCACGTAACTTGAACCCGGTCGGCGTACCTACAGGGTTGGCAGAGGAGTACTTCGAGTGTCGAACCCGGTAATGAGGCCCATCGGGTATCGACCCCGCGACTTCGTGCTCAGTAGCAAGACGCCGTAGCCGTCGAGCCACCACGGCGGAGAGTCGACAGAAAGTATACACTCAACGAAAGGCCTTAACGTCGCAGGCTTTCTTGTAGACATTCTACAGAATTAGTGTACAATCAAGGAGCCTACGAAAAAACTTAAGTACGGAATGCTCTTAGTTAGCGATGAACAAAATCAGATCGTGGTTCTGGCACGTAAAACCCCATAATTCAATTAATTCAATGTTTATAAGTTCGCAGGCTCTTCATAAGCAACGTAATAAATTAGAAGAATGAAATTCACTTCGTAAAGTATCTATAGACTCTTATCAATATGTATTTTTGCGAGAGTAAACAGTGTACGGAAAGGGGTAAGTCGTCGCCGGCGCGCGTACCGCTTTCCGGACCTGCACGTCGCGTTCTCTGGCTCCGGTCCATTAGTCCGCAGTCGCCTCACCGGCCGGCGACCGGCTGCACGGAATCTGACGTACACACGTGAGCGCATGTATGTACGCCGTCGTACAGCTACGCGGTGGTGTCACGCAAACACTCGCTTGTCGAATGGCTCCCACAGTCCTGCGGGAGACGTTTTATGATGAGACAGAAGAAAGAAGCAAGCGCGTTGATAGTGGACGTCGTATCCGGCTTTACAAGTAGAAAAAAAAAAGTTAGGGCGGCTTGTGCATCGCACGCACTTCTCATCTTCGACCATGGGAGTAGTGCGGGGGACGTTTGCTGGCAACCTGTAGGGAGGAAGAGACTGATTCTTCCTCAGCTTGTCTAGGCGAAGGATTCGTTTATTTTGCTTTGTTGTTGTTGTTACGGGCGTCTGGTTAACGGCATTGTCTATCCCGCCTCTAGAGCGCTCGAGTAAAAACTCACGCGCACAAACACGCACGCGTATACACAAGCTAGCGCACGCGCGCATGCAAACACAGTACTAACACGCGCGTGTATCCGCGCACGCAAGGAGGGTGGGAGAGGGATGCCTTGAATGGGAACTGAGGAGGTTCACCTTACTTCGGGCTTTACACGCTACGCTTGACACAACGTGAAAGGACGCGACTACCACGAAGACATGCACGCAATTAATGTACGAAGTCTCGCTAAGACCAGATTCTCACAGGTAGACCACAATCTCTCTTTGTGCGCACAGCACACAAGCGGTGTACTTCACCGCGGGACCGAGAATATCTGTTCGAGACACGGCAGCTCACCGGTGCGTACTTATACTACATCTCCTTCAAGGACCTCCCCCGAAAGGGGGACACAGCGGCAATCATTCGGAAGCTTACCTCCGGCGGCCCTCTGCTAGGTTTTACTAGTCGGCATGTTCGCTTATTGTCGAGTGCAGTGAGTGCAGGGAGATTTGCTTAGTCATGTCCACGATGCCCAATCCCGTGGGCAAGAACAGGCTTCCATGCAGTGTTAGCTTGTTGCGTTGCCACTCATGCTGATGATGATGACGACGACGATGATAATGATGATGACTTATTGGCATCTCCTTTGAAACGTGGTGGGGACAAATAGTCACCTAGGCTGCTTGAGCCGTCTTGAGGCTCATATTTAGCGTTTAGGATATTTGCTGGCCTATAGAACCTCTTCCACCAGCAGAGGTAACGATTTTGCTACAATCCAAGTATGAGGAGCGAAGCCAGCTGCGCCTGATACTTTCCTTTCGTGCCCAGTTGAGACGAGGGCTATGGCTATTGCGGCAGATGGATGTTTAATTGGCGTATGGTGCCGGCGCGATGGTCAGCACGGGAAATGGGCCACCGTCTCCTTTTCAAACGAGAGGGACGCGGTTCTTGTCCAGGTCTCCCACAGATTTATGATATCGTAATGGAACGCGCAAACTGCGTCGTCATTTGACATGGCGGCACCCCGCCTGCCCGCTTTAGGCCGAACGGGTAGCCACTTTCAGCCGGTTTGCCTCCTTCACGGGAAGTGAATGGTGTTGTACGCTATCGGTATACCCTTCGTCTCACCCGGATAGGAAATTTCGGGCGTTATCTCGATGGTCCTCCTGAGATTGCTTTTTGATATCGAAAGAATTAAGGCCTAGCCTACGGTACAACACACACACGGCTCACCATTATCACTGGCTTTGGTTGGCTTGACTTCAGATAGTATACGTGTTGCATAGGCAGCTTGTGTCGAAAGAGTATACGATGATAAATGCAGCGAGAGAAATGGAGAGGACCTAACGAGTAAGGTTGCACGTTACCATGAATGTATCATAATGAACGCACGACCAACCTTACGACGAACCAAAATTCGCAAAAAAGCGGAAGGCTCTCCTGAGGAGCAGAGGCGCCGTTCGCTACCGTGGAGGTCTTAGCCTTCCCGATCGGATACTGTACATACATTCAGAAGGAAAGTGTTTCGCCTACTGAAGCTTGGACTAATTTGTCCTTCAAGTGGTGGCGTTTAGCGGTACTTGCTAATAGCCTGCAATCTCTTGTTAATAAGAGTGTACTTAGCACCGTCTTACCGCCTTGTTCAGCCCGCTTAACGGCGTCAGTGATAAGCGACACGCTTACGCCACATTTAACTCTGTGGCACGTTTAGCCCTACACATGTTTGGACATGGGCAAGAGCAGTTGTCGGCTTGCCTTTGTTTGCAAGGCTAGATCCACCTGTAGCTATAGCACCGTCTTGCTTCTCCTCAACCGACCGTACAATTTAGATCAAAGCTATAAGCAATCCTACGCATCATCTACAGGACATCACTGAACGTTAGCGCAGGGCAGCTGTCGGCGATATGGTCGCACGTCATGGGCTTCACCGAACTCCATCCGTCTGCACGGCGGCGGACACTGTTACGAAACTGGCGCGCTCAACGACGCGGAGCGTAGCTCGAAATAGTTTCACTTTCAGCATAACACGTTTGCATCTAGCGAAAGTGCAAAGGGAAATGCCCTGCCGACCAAGTTGGAGAAACAAGCGACGCGCGCGCTGTGGCTTCAGGAACAGACGACATTCACCGACGCACTGGTTATAGTCCGAGCCGAGAGCTAAATCCGGCTCATTGACAGACGGCGGAATGTATAAGGCAACTACGCGGGAACCTGCCTCGGGGCGACGAACATTCAAGCCAGCAACCCCACGTCGACGGGCGCCGATCGTAAGGCACGTGTATATCGCGTATGCGCTTATACGGGATTGGCTTGGCTTGCGCAGGTGTCTAAATTTGGCTCGCGCCACGACGGGCGCCGTCTCGCAGTCTGTTACGTAAACGTTTTCGACGACGAGGATATTCATTTTTGCTATTAGGTTTGTACACGTGGAGCGATCACGGAGAAGAGAAAGACGAGACCCGACTGACAGTTGTCACATGGAGGGCCGCAACGCCTGCCTCCGCTGTCGAAACTGAGCTACAGTCGGCCCCGGAGGTTAACTGGACACGGGATCCACGGCAAATGCTAATTTCTTGTTTGCTGTGGAACGACGCTTCTAATTTTGATAGATCGCCATCAAGCTTGTACGTAACGAATGACGCGCAATTAACTGCTCGTAATCAATTAGATTTGTTCGTAGTTTTGCAATTGTTCGATTTCTTTTACCTCGGTAACGTGCACTGTAATTCAACTACCTTTTTTTCCCTTTCCCTCGGTAAAGAATTGCATATGACAATAGCTACTTTATTGACGAAACGATCTGTGACAGACGGCGCAGTTTTGAACGCTCGAATTTGGTGGGACGTGCAACAGAACGTCCGCGATGGTAATAATAATAATAATAATAATAATAATAATAATAATAATAATAATAATAATAATAATAATAATAATAATAATAATAATAATAATAATAATAATAATAATGAGCCTGGTTACACCCACTGCAGGGCAAAGGCCTCTCCCATACTTCTCCAACTACCCCGGTCATGTACTAATTGTGGCCATGTTGTCCCTGCAAACTTCCTAATGTCATCCGCCCACCTAACTTTCTGCCGCCCCCTGCTACGCTTCCCTTCCCTTGGAGTCCAGTCCGTAACCCTTAATGACCATCGGTTATCTTCCCTCCTCATTACATGTCCTGCCCGCGATGGTAGCACGCAGCAGCTTCTCGGATGCGCACGTTCAGGCAGCCAAACCCGGGCGGCGCGCAGTACTTGTTCCCTAAGCTTAATGCTCCACGGGGTCTTTGGTCGACGAATTGATCCAGCGCAGCTCGATAGCGAAGGCCTATACTTTCGATGTCTTAGCCAGAAAATCACCTACGGACAACGTCTCCGACTTTTCAATGGCGCTATCGGTAGCGCCTTCTCACCAAGTCGCAGCAATAATGAGGCGCTGTGCTTCATAGAGGATCCAGATGCGACAATCGCGGCACTCAGCAACCACCATCTTGCGCGCATTGTTTTCTTGCGTTGCAAGTTGCAGCACAGTCTTTCCCTCGAGTGCGCACATCGAGCGAGCTTTCCGTGTCACCGCCGATGTCATCGCGAGAAAAAACGAGGGTAGATGATGGATGGTAACTTTGAAAAGCAGTTAAGATAAGCAGTGATTAAAGGGCTACGGATGACACACTGAAAGAGCCAGGCCAGAGTTCCACCTACCACTTGAAAGAGAGAGGGAGAAAAAAAAGGAAAGGCAGGGAGGTTAACCAGGTTGCACCTGGTTTGCTATGCTACGTTGGAGTGAAGAAGCGCGGCAGCAGCAGCAGCGAGCGAATTTACCCTCCTGCTGCGTATCGCATCAACGCGACCTAAACCGCGAAAACACAGCGCAGGGCGGTCTCTGTACCTTTCGCAGGTAGCTTTCAAGCCTAGCGGCGCGGGCGGCCGCGCGGAATAAAACGCCCCCCCCCCCCCTCCCTATCCTCCCCCCGGAGCCTGGCGCTCGACAGAAGAGGGCGCGTTTCCTCCCTGCCTTCCTTCGTCGCGTGTGTAAAATTGAGCCGCGATCACAGGGTTGTATGCTTTCACTCGATGGTGATTACGTGCAGCTGTACTTGGCGTCTCGTCGTGGAGAACATAATTAGCCACAAAGCGAACTAGCCATGCATGCGGTTGATAATTATGGAGGCTGTTCGACGCGGCGTCACTTTAATTCTGGCTGCAGAGTTCTACTTTAGTCTTTAGATTTGTCCTGTTGCTCGTCCTTTCCTCTTACCTTTTTCCTCCCCTCCTTCCCATCTTCCATTTCTGTGTTGCTGTCACCTCCCTTCAGAAGAGTAGGCAGGCGTTGTGCCCCTTCCGGTGGCAGTTGCCAACCTGCTCCTCGCTTTCCCTTTCCTGTTAACTGTGTATATGTGTTCAAAAACAAACATCATACTGCGCGCGGCGACGACTTTATCGCCCTTTGACTTTATGCGGAACCTCACAGTGACGCCGACGGCAGAAATGCGCCTGGAGTGTACATATAACTGGTATCGCAATAAAAAAAAATAAAGAGACTCGCCATCCCTGTCCTGCGAAAGTGGATGTCCAGCGAAGCTGTTGAAAACCACCACTACAACTGCTGAGGGTGGCATGCAATGTATTGTGGCTTTAGAGTAATGATAGTAATGCTATTTTACAGTAATAGTAGGAGTTGGAGTAATTGTAATTTTGACAGCACGCCGCCGCCCATAGCGGTGCTGCAACAATATTGAAATCAGTTTGCTAGGCTGGTTCTTCTATATACGGAAGGCTAGGGACGGCGCACCCCACGTCACAAGCTGCCGTCGCCGCGGCAGCTTGCGCAACAGCAATCTTTACTGGGAAACGTATGCGGGGAGCGTTACGTGCTTGGCATTGCTATCACGAGCGCCTTACCATCAATTATATGGTTCGGATGCTTGTTTTGAGCTTGTTATTTATTCAAATATATGCTGTTCTGTATGTTGTGTGCATGCGTGATTCCAGAGAACGTGCACACTGTTCGCTGCACTTTGCTGAGTGCTTGTGGCCTCCGCATTACGGGGGTATGATCCATTGATGATGATAGTTTTCTGTCGACGGACGCAACAGAATCCAGGGATCTTATCCATATGTAGCTTCGCTGTAAATAGGATCGCTTAAAGGCTGAATGGCCTGAAATCTATATTTATGCCGGCCAACGGCCGTATGTAACGTCCTACGTCGACGGTTGGCTGTCGAGGTGCGCACGATCATCAGCCAACTTTTGTCGCTCTCCCACGTACTGAGGTCAGTCGCAGCGCCACAGTCTGGAAACTCAGACTGTGGAAACTCAGTCTGGAAACTCAGACGCACCGAGTTTCCACAGTCTGGAAACTCGGTGCGTCGCACAAGCGCACGTACCCGCGCGTGAACGCCACCCCCAGCTCAAGTATGTCTTTGCAGAAGGCTGGCGCAGCTGCGCTGAATTTTCGGCGGTAGTCTAAGTGCTACGCTATATAAGGTACAGTCTCTGGAATCGTCTGTGGGGATTTTTCGGATGGTGCTTTTCTGTCGCTTTTCATATGAGACTTGAGAGAAACCATGCAGTTGGCGTGTCCGCTCTTGAAAGTGGAAATGTAAGCAGTGGCTCTGAACCTTTGAGTTGCCTTCTTGGCTTCGGCATCGGCCAGTTTAAATAAATGATTATTTAAATTTATTATCTGAATGGCTGTACATCAACAAACTACAATTGAATGTCGATAAAACCAAATATATAATATTTAGACCGATAAACAAGCCATTGCCTGTTAACATAACTGTTCTATTTCAAGCAAAGAGGCTAGAACAAGTAACAACGCAAAAGTTTTTGGGGGTATGGTTCCAAGAAAACCTCTCCTGGGATAATCATGTCAATAAGCTCTGCAATGATCTTAGCAAAGTAGTAGGCTGTATGTACAAAATAGGTGATTTAATTCCTTTATGGCTAAAGAAATCAATATAGTTTGCCCTTTTTTTCTCGAAGCTATCTTATTGTGTCTTGATCTGGGGAACAACTACAACAAAAAACTACGATAAGTTATTAAGCTTGCAAAAACGAGTACTCCGAATTTTTGAAAACTACCATGGTAGGCCGCGTGACTTACCCACACACAATCTCTTCGACAAACATCTAATGATCCGAGCAAATCAAGTATTTTATTATAGATTACTCTTACATATAAAAAACACAGGCTCCATGTTGTCAGCATACCCACTTCTTTTCGATACCCATTACGTTATGAAATCAAGAAAATACCATTCACGCGTACTAACTACGGACGTCAGGATATAAACCATCAAATACCTAGGCTACTAAACATTGTTGAGCAAAAAATTGATTTCTGTGCGCCTAATTTTAAGCAAGGTATAAAAAACCTACTCATACATTATCAAATTAATTACACATAAATTGCTCTCGCACTATTTTTTTTTAATAATGCACTATATATGTATTCCTTCATCTGCGCGGTAATGTGATTGCACAAACAAAAACTGAAGCATAAATGTCTTTTACACATAGTCATTGTACAATGTACACCTTATCTTGTTTATTTGTCTGTTGTATATCGTACTTGCTTGTTTTCCTGTTATATTTGCTTTTTTGTTTGTACAACGGTTCATCATGCAAGCCGAACGCACTTAGGAGCAAGAGCCCCTGTCAGGCCGAATGGCCTTTAGCTCTTGTTTCCTCTTTCTGTAATGAAGAAAGGAAATAAACTTCAAACTTCAAACTTCATTGCCACGTACTTCGCCTCAGTGACTGGAAATGCATTGAAATGTAATGCGGAGGCGATTCTCTTCCGCTAGTGTGTGCAGCTCAGGAGTGGGAAGAGCCAAAGCTATGTAGGAGCTCTCTTTCATTACTACTCGAAGTAGCTGCAAAGCTGCTGTAGAAAACTGCCTCTTTTATTCCCGCTAATTCCGTGGATGTTGGTGTTGTCTTGCTACGCTGACCAGACCGTCGAATGACAGGGTTTTGCAGGCAGGACGAAAACCGCAGCTAAGGTGAACGACGGTACCGATCCGTCTTTGTGCACACTGTCTGAGGAGACGTATTCATTCGCCAGTCTGGAATTTTTTGCGACATTCGTTCGAAATTTCATAAAAATAGGGAAGATGAGATAAATACTCGAATTTCATTGCGATAGCTTTTAGTACGCACTCATACATTTGAAAATTACTTGATGTAGTAATTAGTCAATTGCGAAATGTATTGTTTATTTATTTGTATATTGATGATACTCCGAGTCTCATTTCGGGACCATAGCAGGCCTGCGTATGATTGATTGATGTCTTATTTATACGTTGAAGAAAGGAGCGTGTGCATGTGCATAAAAATATCTGCATATGGGCAGATTTAACAACCTGGTTATATTGCGCACTTACAACGGTAATTGCGCCCATATGCTATAAATGAAAAATACCAAGTAGCATGTTGCTATATCGTATTTATTGCATTTCAGTGCGAAGTTTAACAAGGTTACAAGAAGAAAAAATTGGGGAAGGAAAATAGCACAGCAATAACACAATCGCCTAAATATATGTAAGTGGTAATTGAAATGAATATGGACGATAAACGAATTTTTTCTAATCGTTTATTACATCATATACCAATTTAATAAAACCAAGTTGCGATACCGCATTAGTTATCGACGCAGCTAAATTGTTCCACTTGCGAACAACACGGGGGAAAAAGGTAAATTGAAAGGCATCACATCGTTATCGCTTCGGAACTCAGTTAGTATACGCATGTCTATGGCAAGCTGTGCGGGGTGTAGAAAAGGAGACGTTTGCTGATGCATCTAAGTCTGGAATGTTGCACTTGGTGTAGGAATGTTAGGCGAACTCGTTTTGCTCAAAGCGCAAATGTTACAAGTCCTAACTGTGTTATGAGATGACTAGGTGAATCACTGCGCCTATATTTTCTGTGAATGAACCGAATTGCCTTTCTCAGGATGTTTTCCAATCGGCTATGTTAGCTTTAGCGTAAGGGAACCATACGACGTTGGCATACTTACGAACGGGTTTCACAAACGTTTAGTCTAAGCTAAACGTTTGATATTAGTTGGTTGTCAGCTGGTAGGCACCTTTCAAGGCTAATTTCGAGCCAAGAGCGCCATGCAATTGATCCCAGGCTTGAAGCGCGCCATCCGATGAGCTTAGATGACCGTTTCCAGAAATAAAAAAAAGTTGGCGCTGCTAAGTTTAACAGTATTATGAATCCCGATCGATTTCACAGAGAAGGGAGTGCGCTTTGTTCTCCCTTGCCATGCTTCTCTCAACTAGTGCAATTTTTATACACGGCTGTGAAATTGTGCTTGGTTATTGTGTCTTGATTTTGTGATGAGTGCCATGGCTATGAATGATGTTGTTGAACGTGCCGACTGATAACTAAATTGCTGTGTTCTGTATTTACGTTGCAGCCATTATGTTGCGCATGTAAATATTTTGTACCAATTATTTGCTGACTTCATATTCGAGCAGTGACTAGTCTCCCTTTTTAATATTGCCCACTGTCTGAACCTATGTCTGTCTGACTGAACTTTGTTGATGTATTTGGTCTGTGTATATTGTGCAAGGGGGCCGGGGCCTTTGTCAGGCGCTCTGTCGCCTTTAGCCTCCGCCCCCTCTTAGACTGTGTCTGAGGAAATAATAAAGAAAGAAAGAAAGAAAGAAAGAAAGAAAGAAAGAAAGAAAGAAAGAAAGAAAGAAAGAAAGAAAGAAAGAAAGAAAGAAAGAAAGAAAGAAAGAAAGAAAGAAAGTGCGAAACTGGATATCGAGCGGAACTTTCACGCTCGTGGTAGACGCCCATAGGGTGACTCGACTGCTTGTGCCTCGCAGGTGGGCGAGCATCAGGCGAGTGGTCTTACCGCGATCTCAGTCGCTTCATGCTCTCCCGACGATGAAGCGCGTAGAGGTGCATGAGTCGTGGGCGTCCACTAAGGGTGCGCTATTTGCGCCCCCTTGGGCTATCCAGTTTCCCCTTTCGTGTGCGAAATTGGCCGGAACTCGTTACGCTGGGAAAATTAGCAGCGTCAACTTCTCGCATTTCTGGAAATGGTTGGAAGGTCCCCGGATGGCGCACTTCCGTTGTCTTCCGTTGGCATCGATCGCATGACTCTTATTGGCTGAGCCGTAGACTAGTCTGATTTGTGTAATTACGCGTCTCGTTAATATATTGAGTTATATTCAACTGCGTGACTGTACGGTAAAAGCAACCAAGAGGAAATTGTTTAATCTCATCTTCTCTAGTTTTATCGAACTTCTGACGCCCCCCAGCCCCCATTTCGTGCGAAAACCCGGTTTATTCAGGAGTGAGTTGTTTGAAGTACAGGGTATCGGTGGTTATACAGGCCGTGAAAACCTCATGTCTAAATATTACTCTATACTTCGCTGTTCGCATTCTTTATTTATTTATTTTTGAGCACTTTTGTTTGTCTGACTTCAGCTTGCGTGTCACAATGCGCCAGCCATGCCGGCACTCTGTTCACACAGGCTGCAAAGGTTTCATAGGGCACAACGCCCTGCGACTCCGACTTCAATCTCTGTGCTATGCTTTAGCACGGCGTGACAGTGTAGCCACCATAGGGGCCAAAGTATAATTACTGGCATTTGCTGCTTCTACTACTGCTATACTATTACTACTACTGCTATACTATTACTAATACTGCTACTGCTATTACTACGACCGCCGCCACCACTACCACCACTACTACTGTTGCTGCTCTTACTACTAAACTACGACTGCTACCACCACCACCTTACTACTACTACTACTACCACCACAACCACAACCACCAACGCTACTGATACTGATGCTACTGCGACCGCCACCACCACTACCACTACTGCTACTACTTATGCTGCTGCTGCTCCGAGAACTACCACTACTACTACTACAACTACTACTACTGCTACTACTACTACTACTACTACTACTACTACTACTACTACTACTACTACTACTACTACTACTACTACCACCGCCACTGCTAGTAGTGCTCCTACCACCACCTTGCTACTACTGCTACTACTACTACTACTACTACTACTACTACTGCTGCTGCTGCTGCTGCTGCTGCTGCTGCTGATGATGATGATGATGATGATTCTGCTGTTGCTGCTGCTACTACTACTACCACTAATATCACCGCCACCAACACCACACTGCTACTACGGCTCCTACCAACACCTTACTACTACTACTACTACTTCTACTATCACGACAACTAGCAACACTACTACTACTATTACTGTGACCACCGCCACCATTACCATTGCCACTACTACTACTACTACCACCACCACCACCTCCACACTACTACTACTATTCCTTCCACCACCTTACTACTATTACTACAACTACTACTGCTGCTGCTCCTACTACTGCCACTGCTACTTCTACTACTACTACTGCTACTGCTGATGATAATGCTTCTGCTGTTGCTGCTGCTACTACTACCACTACTATCACCGCCACCAACACCGCACTGCTACTACGGCTTCTACCAACACCTTACTACTACTACTACTGCTACTACTACTACTACTACTACTACTACTACCACGACAACTAGCAACACTACTACTACTATTACTAGGACCACCATTACCATTGCCACTACTACTACTACTGCTACCACCACCTCAACGCTACTACTACTGCCACCACCTTACTACTATTACTACAACTACTACTGCTGCTGCTCCTACTGCTACCACTACTGCTCCTGCCACCACCTGGCTACTACTACTAATACTACTACTTCTGCTTCTGCAGCTCCTACTACTACCACCACTACTGTTACCACCACCACTACTGCTACTGCTACTACTACCACCACCACCACCACCACCACCTCCACACCACTACTACTGCTCCTGCTACTACCTTACTACAATTGCTACTGCTGCTGCTGATGATGATGCATGATGCTTCTGATGTTGCTTCTGCTACTACTACTACCACTATTATCACTGCCACCACCACCACCACACTGCCACTACGGCTCCTACTACAACGCCGAATACTACTACTACTTCGACAGAGCTATGCACTGTAGCATTATACGCGCTGCACGTCGTCTGCAATCTCCACATTTTTGGTCAATAAAAATTCGAAGCTAGCGCTTCTCTCAATCGTTCACAGATCAACAGGTTGAACAACGAGCTTTGGTTTCAGTCCCCATCGCCCTTTCTTTCTACCGTGCGATGTGGGGTACGCGGAGTGGCATGCTTTTAATAACACTAGCCTCATTTCGCTGCACAGAAACAGATCTCGTGGTCCGGAATGAGCGGGCTCTATGACTGACCTACTTTCGCTCGCCCGAAAAGTGCGTACTTGTCGTTTCCAGAGTCTGCGTCCGCGGGTTTTCGTGTGCAGTCCTGCGAGCGCGGGGACATCAGCTTTTTTTGTTCGGCGTCGGAATGCGCTCTCCTCCGCGTCTACGCTACGCTTGCTGCGGGACCCTGCGAAATGAGCGCGCTTACTACACAGTCTACTAGTATAGAGCTCTGGGGGCAAACCCAGAGTTCTGTGAGAAGTTTCGTTCTCCCGCGAGGCGAAGCCGGTGGCGGCGTGTGCCCCGCAGTAGTGGCTTGAGTGAGCATACGCAACAGGACCAGCGAGAGAAAAAAGATACTGGAAAAAGCGGGATCGACAGAAAATAAGATAAAGAAAGAAAAACAATGAAAGAGAAAGCGGATGACTCTCCAGCGACGCCAGAGCTCGGGTTATGGGGCCAGAACCCGCCGACCGGGCCCGCGCGTCGTAGTAATCGATTTCCAGCGCTCTGAGCCGGTGCCACCGGCGCCTGGTGCAAGAAGAAAACAAAAACAAAACAGCGATAAAGAAGAAGAAGAAGAGGCGGAAAACGAAAGAGAGCGAGCAAATTATATAGGGAGCGCTGCCGTCGACCGGCGGCCACAATCCGCCATCTTACTTTTACGCCTCCTCGACTTCGCCCCCTTCTTTCCCTACCATACCTCCATCGCGCGATGGAGGAGGAGGGCGGGACGGGAAGAAAAGGGAAAGCCCCCGTCTTTCCCTCTCGCCCTCTTACAATCGAAGGCTAGCAGCGCCGCCTGGCCGGGAGGAAGGGAAGCGGCGCTGCCTGCCGCACGACATCGCGACGAGCGGCGCGGAGGAGCCCAAACACGCAGGCAGGCAGGGAGGCAGGCACGCAGGGTCCTCCCTCCCAGCAGCAGCAGGCGGGAGCGCGCTGCGGCGGCGGCTTCTCCGCAAGTAGGTCGCGCTAGGACTAAATAGCACTGCGCGCGCGTGTGCGCACCGACCGACGACTACCCTCATCGCCCCGAACTGTGCAAGCCGAAGTTCCAAGAAGCTGAAGAAGTAGAAGAGGCTTTCCCTATATTTTTCGGTTCCCTTTTCCTCCCGCCCCGGCTTGAGGAGGAGTTCCCGTGCGCCGAGGTGGTGGTGTAAGCCCTTCCTTTTTTTTTTCTCTCGCATTTTTTTACCCCGTGCTTCCGGAGTGCTGTGTGTGGTGTGCGCGCCCTCTAGAACGCCGACCGACGCCGCCACCTTCAACCGTGTTCGTCAGCCACCGCCTGCCGGCATATAGACCGCCCGCCCGGCTTCCTCCCGTTAGCGTATAGTGCGAGCACCGTCGACACCGGCTTCTCCCGTTCTCGCGCCGCTGCGAAGCTTCCGTCTCCCTCCCCGCCGAAAGAAACAAGAGGCTGCACTCCCTGAATCATCCTCGTCGTAGTCGTCGTCGTCGTCGTCGTCTCTGTCTGTCGAGTACGAGAGCTTCGTATCTCATCTCTCGTCGCACGCCCCGCTACCGAAAAATCGACCCCTCCCCCTCCATCCCGCTTCTCTGCAAGAGGCTTGTGCTTCTGCTGCTGCTGCTGCTGCTTCGGTGAGTGGTGCATTGGTTCCGTTGGTTCACTGGGGCTGTGGTAGCGTACTGTGCGCAAATGAATTGAAAGATGACCCGCGCTTGGGGGTGCCCCCGAGTTCGACGCTTCCCGTTTTTTCCGAAACGAGAGTGAATGAGTCGAAATTTCGGGAGAGCGTATAAAACACAGCGTGGGCGTGCGTCGCCGTAACTATCGGAGTGCGCGCATGTGACTGCAGGATGTATTGCAAGTCGGGCGAACGAGCATGGTCCGGAATGCGTGCATCGGCTTCCCGTTCCGAAACTGAATGCATTTAGAAGGGCGGGTAATCTTTTTCTTTTTTTAAAAGGAGACTGTCATCCCGAAACACGCTTTGCGTCGTCCAGAGCGTCTTTTTTGAAGGATGCGCTGCTGTGACGATTTATTCGCTCGTTGTATAATTCTTTATCCTGCTAGTCGTAGCCGTTACGGTTCGAAACCGGCGTGCATAGCTCGAGAATGCGAAGCCCCTTGCGTCTCGTGTTGAAGCGCTATTAGCATTTGTAAAGAGGGGGGGCAAAAGATATGCCGTTCTGATTTTCTGTTGACCTCAACGGCGACTTTTTTTTTTTTTGCTCTCCGAAGCAAGGAAAAAAAAAAGGGAACGGCTGTTCCTCGTGCCGGCAGCATTGTGTCGCCTAGAACGAGCGGCCCCAAAGGCCTGATCGATTCAACGAGCAACCATGCCTTGAACGCCGAACCACGCCGCCGCGCCAAACCGCCGGCAGGCCTTTTATTCTGTATTGCTCGGGTGTTTATGTGTATGTATACATGTTTTTTTTTCTCTCTCGCTGGTTTCCTTTCGGAGCACCTCTTTCACTTTGCCTCGTGCGCGGCCGCCCTTTATGTAACGCGCATTCTCTTCTCACCGCTGCTGGTTCACTGAGGGTAACTTCACTAGAGTCTCCCGAGTCCTGCCGCCACACCTTCCCCCACCGCCGCCGCTGTAAAATTTGAGCAAAGTTTGCCGCGTCACGCTTGCACGGGCACCGTTACGCAACGCTGACGCACCCGCACTACTTGCCTCCCCCTCCCCCCTTTCCTCCCCCTCCCCCATTGTACGTGTCCCCATTAGTCATTATCGCGCCGGCCGAGCTTTTTCGTGCGGGCCCGTGGTCGTCCCGTATGCTGCGAACGCATCCCACCAGCACACAAGCGGACCGTGTTTTCTACTGACGGGGTCGGCTCCGCCGCAACACCTTGGTGTACGCGCTCTTTCTCGTATTGCAGTGCTTCGCGTAATCTTTGCGCGCGCGCGCGTTTTTTGAGCCTGGGTGCGACAGATCGAGTAAGGGAAAGGAAATGATCTATCTCCTTGCTTGGTGAGCCGAATAAAGCGTATAGTTATTGGCACGTCGGAGAAAACGAAACATAGGGGCATCATTGCCATTGTCAACCTCATTGGCATTGTCATGTATAAGTGCGCGTAAATCACGTTCGGCCGCTATTCCCTCGCTGCTCTGTATTTTACCTGCACTGGTCAGAACCCGCGCATGTCCAACTCTGCGCTCCTTCTGCGACGATGGCGGAGCTATTCGTCGTTTTGAAACTGAAGAAACTTTAAATTATGTTCGCTCAATCTGCCCGATTCTGAGCTGAGCCCACACAGCGGGTGCGGGCCACCTATTCTTAAATCATCATAATAGCTTTATCGTTGTCGTTCTAATAATAATAATAATAATAATAATAATAATAATAATAATAATAATAATAATAAAATGGCTGTGGCTTAGGTAAGGTTAAGCCCAGGATGCGAAGCATACTAGCCTTTATTTTAGTTGTTGAACCACTGTTTAGCCTGGTGAACTGCTGTTGCTTGGCTATATTTGGTTCGGCTAGACGAAGAAACAACTCATGCATTACTGCTTCGCCTTCAAGAGTGGAACGCGACAGCGTTCCCGTCGACCCGCCAAGGGGTGCAAGACAATGGGCTACAGGGCAGCGACTACGCGCCCCGCATTGGACGCGGTGAGCGTCGAGCAAAGCAGCGTTCGGCGCGGCAACGAAATGTGCGCCTGAGCAAGAGACGCACGCCTTAGAAACAGCTCGTTTCTAAGGCAACACCGCATTCACTAGAGACGCTTTTGTACCGCTTTGAAGCATCGTACTCGTGGCTCAGTGGTAGCGTCTCCGTCCCACACTCCGGAGACCCTGGTTCGATTCCCACCCAGCCCGTCTTGCAAGAGTTGAGCCAAAGCCACTTCTCCTCTGTCGTGACGTCACGGTGTCATGTGGTTTCAAGGCGACACCGCCGCGCCTGAGGAGCTGGGTTGAGCTCTCGTAATATGCTTCGCATAATAATAATAATAATAATCCTAAACTTTCTGCCCTACTCGACACCTGACTACGCACAACAGAAATGTGAACATTGTGTAGATTCGTGTGGCACATTTATGAAACCCGACGCATGAGTCGTTCTTAACGTTAGCTGAAGCTATGTGGTAAGCCAGAAATAACGCAGAGACGAAACAGGGGTGGTCGATGGAAATTTCCGCAACAACTCTCTTATGACGTCATGAGTTTTGACAGCAGCCTGCTAGTTATCTGTCGGTAAACAAGGAATTGTTTGTGTTTTTTAAGCGCAGCTAGCCAGACATTATAGACTTCGAGAATTTTTATAATGTTTGGGTCAATGAAGAAACGGTTGAAATGCGCTATATTTCAATGTAATCAATGACGTCGCGTCGATGTCATTCACATGGTGCCATAGGTGCAAAATCCAAAAACAGAAAGTTAAGCATTCATTTCTGATCCGTTAATATAGAATATTTTTGGGCCAAACTATTGCAAACAATCGCTGAACTAAGACCTTAACAATCGATGCTGTCTTGGAGTCGCTTTATATGGAAACGAATGTCGGAACACGCAACTCGCCGAACTTGGCCCGCACTGCGCAGTTCCAGTTCTTTCTTTTTGAACCCGCCGTGGTTGCTCAGTGGCTGTGGTGTTAGGCTGCTGAGCACGAGGTCGCGGGATCGAATCCCGGCCACGGCGGCCGCATTTCGATGGGGGCGAAATGCAAAAACATCCGTGTACTTAGATTTAGGTGCACGTTAAAGAACCCCAGGTGGTCGAAATTTCCGGAGTCCTCCACTACGGTGTGCCTCATAATCAGAAAGTGGTTTTGGCACGTAAAACCCCAAATATTCTTATTATTAGACCGGTTATCTGCCCTACGCATTCCATGGCCTGCCCAGCTCCACTTTTTTCTATTAATGTCAACTACAACATAGGCTATCGCTGTTTATTCTCTGCTCCAGACCGCTCTCTTCCTGTCTCTTAACGTTGCGCCTAACAGGTTTCGTTCCCTCGGTATTCTCGCGGTAGTTAACTTGTTCTCGAGTTTCCTTGTTAACCTTCAATTTTCTGCCCCGTATGTTAGTTAGCCTGTAGAATTCAATGATTGTACACTTTTCTTTTCAACTACAGTGGTAAGCCACCAGTCAGAATTTGGTAATGCCAGCTGTGCGAACTCCAATTAATTTTTATTCTTCTGTGTATCTCCTTCTCACAGTCAGGGTGCCCTGTGAATAACTGACCGAGATAAACTTACTCCTGCACAGACTCTGGAGGCTGACTGCTGATCATGAATTGTTGTTCCCTTGCCAGGCTATTGAACGTTGCCTTTGACTTCTGCATATAAATATTCAACCCTACTTTTTCCCTTTCTCGCTTAATGTCCTCAATCATTTCTGGCAAGTCATATCCGGTGTTGCATGCAATAATGCATGCAATCGAATAGCGCGTATTGTTTTTCTAAGGGATATGCTCATAATATTCAACGTCCATCCGTCCATCTGTAACGTTACCCCGGGACTAGCGATGTTGCTGATGCGAATTTCCTAATTCCGGGATGTGTGAAGTTTGGCTACGGCTTGTGGGCGGCTTGACTTTAAACGCGGTCCAGTAGCAATGGAACGCCCAAATCGCTCGACAAGTGGGTGCTTCGGTTTCGTTTTACGTTTCGCTGAGGCAGTTTGGAAGTTGATAACGCCGATGTGGCTGATAGCGCTGGGTTAGTTGTCGTTATATTTGTTACTGTGATAAGAGGTTTTGCATCCGGAGAAACGGAAGGAGACACTGAGTTCTAGGTGCCCAGCCAAGCAAGCGCTATACTAATATGTGTCTGCTCACAGTGCCCCCTCTAACCCCCCCCCCCCCCCCCTCTTCTACCGTGTATACAGTTGTCAAATTTCTTTGTTGATCCTTCTGCCTCGTTATTCAAAGGAACGGTTGCGAAAGTTTCAGCTCTAAACTACGGTGATATTAATTTATCGTTTAGTAGCGTCGCAGCGACACACAGCTATGGTTGCACGCAGTTTCGTACGTGTTTCTTGTTTTTTTTTTCCATTGTCATTTTTATATGTGACGACTACGTTGCATTTTTTTTTGTTTACTCTTTTGGAATGGAGACCGATTTTGCCACTCTTTCGTATTATGTTCTGTTTGTCCTGCGTATAAAAGTCTTTGTTTATAAATGTAAGCCCACTGCAAACAAAAGTTAGCTGCAAGTAAGCACCTGTGCTATTTCCACTGCCGCGTCTTGATTGAAGTAGCGCATTTTTGTTTTGTGTCGTTTCGTTTTGTTCGGCGCACATTTACGCAAGCTTTGAAAAACGGATGAAGAGCTTAGTCGCACGTCCGCTTGGAACCGTACAGGTCTCTGTATTTTTGTTCCGTATGATATTTGGCAGCGAATAGGTGATGTTGCTCCACAAGTGCCCGAGTTTAACTGAAACCAACCTTCGTGAACCTTTACGCCTTCGTCGAGCTGGCTTTACACTGAACTCGGCACAACGTAAACACGCTAGCTGTGAGCCTGCGAGAACGCTTTTTTTTTTCCTTACTTCAAACCGGTGTCCATGTATGCGATCGGTCGGGAAGAAATCTCGCGCCTGCGTCATAATCGTCCGGATGGCCGAGGGATTACCGCGACTGCCGCGAACGCCTCTTTGTGTGAACGTTTCGAGACCGAAATTCTGGGCGCGTTGTACCGCTGGCAGACGCGTTAGAATGCAAACCGGGATCTTGTTCCCCACGTCTCCTCCTAATTCAAATTCGTTTCGAACCAGATTGCATCGCTTCGTGCGACTTTGCCCGACAAAACCGTCTTCGCGCTTGAGATTGAATTTCGCGCGTCGCGTATCCGAAGACCCGCTTACACACACACACACACACACACACACACACACACACACACACACACACACACACACACACACACACACACACACACATATATATATATATATATATATATATATATATAGAGAGAGAGAGAGAGAGAGAGAGAGAGAGGCGGCTCGGACGCTGAAAGCAGACCGGATCACGTTCGCGGAGGACAGGCTGCATACCGATTGCCGTTGAATGCGCTGTATTGGGGAGCCATCTCTGAAGGCTTTTCAGCGTCGGAAAACGGCTAGTGGAAAGTTCGGGGCGTTGCGTTAGGGTAGTGGTTGAGCGTTTATTTCGGCGCTGAGTTTGCGAGCCGACTTGCCGATTCGTTCTAACGCCTCTTGACCCTCTCACAGTACCTCCTTGTTGACAACAGCCTAATTAGATTATTTATTTATTTATTTATTTATTTATTTATTTATTTATTTATTTATTTATTTATTTATTTATTTATTTATTTATTTATTTATTTATTTATTTATTTATATTACCTCAAAGGTCCATGAACAGCGCATTACATGAGGGATGGGCACATTTCGAAAAAACGACGGGTCAGGTTAGGTAATGTGACTTGAAAGATGGTCTTCGGTGGCAGCTTTCAAACGATAAATGTCAGTGATGATGGTGATCTCAGAAAGAAGCGTTCATGTATTCCATTCATGTAGAAAAAAAAAGAACGCTGATACGTAGTGCAATGGGCGCGTGGTAAATGCACAGCATTACGAAGTGTGTGGTGGGATAAACTATGGGCTGGAATGATGATTTGGTTACCTGCGGGGTGTGAATGAAAGAACCTCAAAAATAAAGAGAGACGAGCACCTTTGCCCCGGGACGTCAGCGATAGAAGACACAATCTATATTGCAAGGCTGAAACACTTGTATTATAGGAGTAGTTAGAAAGAATGAATCTGGGAACTCGGTTCTGAACCGATTCAATGGTGTTAATCATATTAATCTGATGGTTGTCATAAATAGCACAAGCACATTCTAGTTTAGTTCGGGTTAAGGTTTTATATGCAAGTAGTTTAACTGGGGGAGATGCTGAAGACAAGTTACGGCTTAGATAACATATTAATTGGTTGCACGAATTAGTTAACTGATTCATATGATGGGTCCAAGATAAGTCACACGATATATGCACTCCTAGGTATTTCAATGTATCACACTGTGTTAAAGTGCAGTTGTTAAGGCGGCAGGAAGGTATTAAATAATTACGACCTCGATGAAAGCACACGTGAGAACACTTACTGACATCGAGGGACATGCACCATTTGCTGCGCCATGCCTGGATTTGGAGGAAGTCTTCCTGAAGAGCGGAGCAGTACAAAACATTTGTTATTTGTCGGCATAAAACGAAATGGTCGGCGAAGATGTGTTTGTTGATTGACAAGTTAAGTGGAAGGTTAATAATATATATGAGAAAGAGGAGAGGGCCAAGGACAGAGCCTTGGGGCACAGCAGATAGTACAGGAGATAGGATTGAGGAGATCGAGTTAGCGGAAACAAACTGAAGGCGATCGGTTAAAAATTCACGGATCCAATTAAAATGTCTGGGGGAAGATTAAGGTGCGTGAGTTTATGCCAGAGAATATGGGACACCTTATCGAATGTCTTCTCGAAATTCAGAAAGAGAGCGCCTGTGAGGATGTTGCGATCGAGATGAGACTGCATATCGTGTAGGAACAGAGCAAGTTGAGTGTCGCAAGAATAAGCTTTGCGAAATCCGTGCTGGTTAAGATGAAAGAAATCGACAGATGAGAGGAAAGTGGCAATGTGGGAATGTATAACCGGGTCCATCAGTTTCGAGCAAACACATGTGATGGAAATTGTACGGTAGTTGCTAGGATTTGTACGGTCGCTTTCTTTTTTTTAAGATGGGCGTTATTTTGCCAATTTTCCTGTCAGTCAGGTTGTATCCCGTTGTGAAATACTGTTGAAATATTAGCGTTAGAAGAAGACTGCTGATGTGCTTAGTGTTTTTTAATACCTTGGAGTTTATGCTATCAGTACGAAACGAGGGCGAATGTTTTAAGGGAATCTATGATTTTAATGATTCCGTTCACATTAAATGTAATGTTTGCCATAGAGGGATAAGTAGAAGCTGTTAATACAGGAAGAATTTCAGGGTAGTCATTAGTAAAAGCAGAACAGAATGCAGGGTTTAAAGAGTCAGTGATCTCGGTTTCAGGGACTGGGGAGCCAGAACTGTCACGTAGAAGAACAGTGTTGGACCACTGGGGATTAATAGATTGCCAGAAACGTTTTGGGTTATTGTGCAACATAGAGGGCAGCGTGGTTGAAAAAAAGCCACGTTTTTGTTTCTGCGACCTGCTTGTCATATTCCTTGACTGCAAGGTAATATTTCCCCAACTTAAGTTCGGATTGAGAAGAGTTTGCAGAACGGAAGAGACGTTTTTTATTGTTGTTCAGTCGTTTTAGTGTGCTGTTAAATTATGGGTTTGATTTATGTAGCATTCGGTGCAACCTTTTTTTTTTAAATCGCGTTTCTTTCTTTCAGGTTTACTTGAGCAATATGTCATTCCTATGTGTCCATGTTTACTAGCCTCTTACAGCATAGCGTGCTCGAAGTCCCATTACATTACGGGGATGCATAGGGCGCTTCTAGTAGTGATCGGCTCATTCTTTCGTTTTTATTTTTTTTTCTTCCTCTCTGTTGGCTCACTGTGTTTGTGTGTCTGCGCGGTGTTTGCGTGTGTGCGTGTTATAGGAAGGAAGTGGTCGCGATGATTTCTCTGTGGCGCCTCGAGACAGCCGGCTCTAACCTGGGCTGTCTTCTCATCTGTTGGTTGTTAAACAACAACAGAAAGCTCAAAGACACGACTATGTGTGTGTGCACAGAAACGTATATATAGAGGCCGTGTCCAGAAACGCAGCATTCTGTTATCGTCGTCTTGATCGTTGGAGACTCGGCGAAATACATCGTCCGCGTTGAAACATGATAACGCGCAGTGCCCGATACGACCGTACTTACCGAACCACTGCAGCGCGAATTAAATAACGATTTTTTGCATGTAGTCTACTCTTCTTTCAGTATTTTGTTTAATCGCGGTATCTATTACTGGGGGACGAGAATGTTATTGTGTCACTATCACTGATACTGTGAGCATGCTATAATGCCACTCTTTATTCCCGACAACCATGTGTTCGCGCGACCTATCCTGTGTTACCTACGGTCTCAGCTTCGCTCTTTCCGTTACCGCGGTGTGCCGGGCACCGGTGATTTATCAGAGCCCTATGCGATTCTTTTTTCCGACGCTTGAACGGCAGTGTGTACGACCTCAAATGCGCAGACAAAATGGTATATGTGACGTCTTGTGGCTATTTCGCCTCTTACGATTATAATGGTTGACGTGTATTATACTAACTAACGCTTCTGGGTTGTAGGACAAATGTTAGCTGACAGATTGGTCTAGCGCATTAACATGATTATACGCATTCCTTTATTTGTACTGAGGCCTCAGTTAAGGGAACTACATGAAGGTTGGGGGAGGGTGGTGGGCGAGGGGACATAATGAGAATGCAAGATAATTAAAGTTAAGCGAGGAAAGAACAAATGTAGCGAAAATTCTTCTAATGCGGACCTTTAACTGACCCAAATAAAGTCGAAAAACTGCGAGTAGCGCTTCACGTCATGGGTGACTGTTCACTTGGAATTTCGAATAGTCGTGCTTTCATATCAGTGGGGAAATGAACAAAGCAATCTTTCGTTACGTTTTTCGTTGGGGCGTTAGTAGAAGCAGCGTCGAGCAGCTAGACCATTTTCTTTTGCCAATCTGTCGATATCAAGTCTTGAAAGTGGCGTTCACAACTCCTCGTCGCATAATTTGAATAGGGCGTAGTTAATCAACAACAAGATTGAACATTTGAAGCGAGCATTCAGACATACTCTAGCAGTACGTGACTGTTTCTCACAGCGGAAACTCATCATGCAGATCGCTTAAGTTATACTAATAGAAAAGCTCGGGTAGTGCTCGCTAATCGTGCTTCTTGCGCATGCGCAATATTTAGTGTCTCTTTGTTTTGTATCATTCGCTAAGCACAGTTTACCTAAACTGAATAAAGAAACGGAAAAATAGAACACAATGACACTGAGATTAACCACAATGGCATGCTCGAATGCACCACCAACATTGAGAAAGAAAAAAGAAATGTCGTCCTTATGGTGGCACTGAGCTAAGTACGTAATAATACCGAGCTCGATGACGGTAATGCAGAATTACGCTTTGACTGGGAAACTCAAAGCGGCTGACATTAGTAAGTTGTGAAATTGCAATGATACATTTCTCAATCGCTTCGCTTAACCGCTCTCTTTGAATATAAGCGCTGCATAATGATGAATATTGATGCCGCAGCATCCCCCTTCCCCCCGCATTTTTCCATTTCGCCAGCAACGCGGAAGTGTAACAATGGAAACAAAAGTCCAGACGGCAACCTTAATTGCGAAACCGTTGTGCATTTTTCCTTTTGCTTTCAGTGAAGGGCTCAGAGTTCTCCAGTCGAAATAGGATTATCGAGGTATTAGAGAGAATGACCTGTTAGTTTTAAAGTAGCGCCTAATTGATTACGGGCAACTCCATGAGAGCGAAACCGTAAGGCGCGCAATTACTTATCACTCGCGCTCCTGAGCTTTTTCACACAAAAATAAAAGTAATGTTGACCGACCAAAGTGGCCTCCTAAATTCGTATTTGCTGCATTTATCGGGGTACATAGGCAGCCGCAGGAGCCCGCTTCTTCATCGCAATTATCCGCGACGCTTACTAGTTAGCATATGCTTTCAGCAAACTGGACAAAGTCTAGTTAACCCCTCTGCCTTTCCCTCCCCGCCTCTTCCCCCTTTCTCTCTTTCTCGTAATTTATTAGCGATGTTACCGTTACTGCGAACCACTTCATTATAGCAATCGAGATGCTCGCCAGCTTAGACTCGCTAAACTTCGAGGCTTAACTTAAAGGGACACAACATTCTACATAAGGTAATTTTATACCAGCAAAATTATTCTTAAAGACCCTATGCTCATATCTGCTTCAATATAGGCTGCTTATTACGGCAGAAATGGGAGAATGAACTGTCTTACCTTTTTTTTTTCATTTTTGTTCTGCCTGCCTCGATAACCTGGTGTCTATGGCGTAGCGCGCTGCTCAGCACGATGTTGTAGGTGCGATTCCGACGGCGGCAGCCGCATTTCGACGGGAGTGAATTTCAAAGTGTTCGTCTATTTAGATTTAGGTGCACGCCATTTTTTTTCTGGTCATGAAGAATTCATTTGCAAGAAACAGGTGTGAAGTTTAAATTCAGTAAAGATGATTTAATTAGTATGGTAAAAAAATGTTAGCAATTGGTCTGCTGAATTATCCACAACTTAATTATTGCCCAAGCGTATACAGCAGTACTATAGGCTTTGCGTTGGGTTTCATGCGATTACATCAAACTCGCCGTGCGAAAATTGATACGTCGGACTTTCGTGAGGTCAGAATTATATTCGCGTCGTCCGGCCTCTCGGGCCACTTCGAAAAAGTAACGGCTTAAAAACATTCTTAAAAATGTGCGAAGCAGCAATCCGAAGATTAGAACCGATTTTCATTTCCTAACAGGCGTTGCCTTTTCGGAGTTTATTGCCCAAGATTTCATAGACCACAGGTAGGGGTTCGTACAGAACGCGGTTGAACCTTCGAATGTGTACGCATTAGTTAGATATCAATTACTGGTGGTGCACAAAAATCTCTAGAGGACATTTTTTTACGATATCTATTCACGTAACGCCAAACATCTTTCCTACAGCATTTTAAATGGGTAATTGCATGATCGTTTAACGATTCTAGCGATAGCTACTTACAGATGCATCCTAAATCTGAAGAAATGTCGGGCATTGGTATTTTCTCCCCTGCTCTTGATTGTTCTTTGTCCCATAGAACTCCTGATTTCATGCCAGTATTTCTTGGACAAATTCCTGGCGGTAATATTAACCGTGATTAACCTACGTTCGACACATTCGTCAGTAGTCAGTACCAGATTCATCATCCTATGTTGAGAACTCAGTGCCAACAGCGAGTTTCACATATTGCATGCATTATAATCTCTTGTGCCTGCCCAATTAAAATTTAAAAAAAGGCTTGTTTAGGTACCTGGATGTAATGGATTATTCATGAATGAAATGGCACACAGCCTGGCGAGAGCAGACCTCAGCGGCCCCATTCCTTCGGTACGTCCAGTGTCAACATACATTACTGCAGCTAAAAATTCAGGCCATATAAGCTATCATGCTAGGCTTTTTTTAAACCCAGCTATAACTAATTTTGCTGGCTATCAACACCTAGTATTCCCTTGGCGCGGAAAATTCCTTTCAAACTCGTAAAAGTGAAGTAACTTTCGCTCGGTTACTGTGTCGACCACCTCGCTTAATATTTTTATCAACACAGGGCGTTTCTGGCTCCTTCGCCGCTGTTTCCGTTCTGTGGTGAAGATGAGCCAATTGACCATTTTTTCTTTACTCTGTAGGCGGTTTACACATGCAAGGAAAAGAAGTTCAGAAACAAAATTGAGAAAAAGTGGAGCGAATTTTGCAATTCCTGAAATTATTTCTATCGGACCCTCCTCTCTTGGGCAATGTGTTGGGCAATGTCTTGGGCAATGTCCTCAACCGTTGAGGAGTTGGTAGTTGTATCAGAAAGATTTTTTTAGTTAAATTTGTAATTGTTTGTTATTTCTATTGCTTTCATTCTTATCCAATCATTTCAGTTTTTTTATTACTCATTGCCTTCTATTTCCATTCCCGATTTGGTGGCCAATCTCCCTTAGTCGATAAGAGCTAATGACAGTGGGCAAACAAATATACAGACATCATACAACGAACATGTGCACATACAAGATCTTTTACTTTCTATATATGTTTTATGAAACGTGCATGTTTAGCAAACAGTTATTATTGAATAATTTACTTCTCAAACATTGTAATCAGAGCAAAATTGGCCATCATAAAATTGTAGGCCATCAAGAAAAATGCCCGATCGATATTTCTGTTCCACAATACGTGCCCGCAAAAAAAAAAAAAAAATGCCGTGCAAGTAGTCGCATGGCATTTTTTCATGTTTTTCGGGCTCTCTTTAACTCTTAAAAAGATCTGTTATGTAGCACGTATTGAGCAACAAAAAGATGGCTCGGGAAATTTTCGTGATGGCCTACGATATTTCCCTGAACATAATGTGTGAGAAAGTAAATAGTTAATTATAACTAATTAATTAGGCAAAGTACAAAAATAACCTGATTGCTCCAAGCGAGGACAAATATTACCTTGGTTCTGTCAAGCTACGTGGCACACACATATCTTTTACATTTTGGCACAAGTCACGTGGACATCCTGTGTGCGTGTATGGGTGTGTGTCGGCGAATTTCATTGACTTTTTTTCATGCGACACGGGCACACTGTGGACTTATTGCCTCGCATATTTTGTCGACTGATCCTTAAAGACTTTCTACAAACCACCCACTCGCAAGCCTATCGCCCCAATATAGGCAAAAATGCATTAAAGATTTGCTCATAGCTTCTATCAAAAGACAGTGCGTTGGTTGTGCACAATAGACAATAACTGTCTGCAGACGTTCAATGCGAGAAATGAAGTCAACCAATAGGCAAGGTGGCCTACAACACATCTGCAGAGAACCCTTACAAAAATGTCCGGACGATATGCAAAGGTTCGCAAGCAGGCTTTCTCTCAGAGCCAAGTTGCCCTAACCAAGATGGCCGCGCTCCTGCTTATAGTGCTGGCAATGCTGAGACACGCTTTTTGAAACCTTGGACGGTGCGGGGAATTGGTGGTGGCAGGAATGATGTCGCTGGCCCGAATGTTGACAGTTCAATTACGATTTGTGCCCGAAATCCGCCGTTTTGGTTATGTCAAAGGGGCGTGCGGAGAAGCGCACTTGCAGGTGTTTCGAATATCGTCTGTTGAGTGTGTATAAAGTTAATTCCGAGTCTACATAAAAATCACTTCAACGTCGATTTCTAATGAGTGCGCTAGGTAGAGATTTAGTTAACTAAAGTTAGGAAAGCGTTGATTTACTCACACGCGATACGAATTTAATTCACTAAAACTAAGAAAGCGTGTATTACTCACAACCAATGCAAGTTTAATTGACTCTGGTTAAGACAGCGTCAATTGCACCACACTCGATAGACATTTAATTGACCAGTTATTGAACTCTGCCAAAACGTGAAACTGTGAAGGTGTTCGATTTTCTAGTTACTAAACCACAGACATTCATTATAGTGCGGCTTTACATTAACAGGATTGTGCGCTGTTGATCTGCCCGTTAGATTAATATAAACACATGCATGCTGTAGACATTTATTCTTTGTGTAGCCCGCAGATGCCCCCTCAGGCCTTGCTTTGTAGGTCGAAACACCATGGCTGTATAAGTCGGTTGAAAGGTCTTTAGTGTAAATAGCGCGAGCAGTTCTTGTAAGCGTGCGTGGCGCGTATCTGTTCTGTATACAGGTTCCTCTCTGTTCCTCTGTTGGTATGTAACAGTGATATCGTGCCGGGGGCCGGCTCCTATTGTGAATGTAAAAAAAAAGAAACGTTCTCGAGATTTCTTGGTTAAAATTTAATAACTGAAATTATTTCAATTATTGTCAAGATGAGGGCCATGGACGTTTCTCCCTAAATAGAGCAAGTGTCGCTGTTTTCCTTTAGAGTTAGGCTAGCTTACGAGCTTCTTTTGACTCACTCGACACATGTTCGACTCACACACACACACAACAAAGAAAGTTTCAACTAAAAGCGTGGTGGCCAATCCGTGTTTTTTTTTTTTTGAAGCTCAGAAAATTTGATAAAGATTCAATTTACACACAATTAATGCTTTAGAGAACTATCCATAGAACTTGAAATAAAAAAAGAATGGTAAAATTGTTTTGTTCTTGTAAGGGAATCTTGTAGAACCTGCAGCTTCGCTTTCTATAAGAGGGGGCAGAAGATCACAACCACTGAGCCACTTCGTTCAGTCGTGCCAAAGACGCCCCCCGGCGAGCGGCGCTTTGCGTGCGGGCATCTATCTCACCGCCGCGTCGCCTTGAAACGCGGAGGAAATTCGGATCATAGGGACATTTAGCGGTGCTACGGAAAGTACGGTATACGGTACGGTAAGTGCGTAATACCGTACCGGTCGAAGACTGCGCATGCGCGAACTTTACCGTACGGAATGACATTCCCTATGGCACACTAGACGGTAAGGAGTCGGTAAGGCTGGGCTGGCACCGTGTGTCGCGAGCCGAGCTGCACCAAGCCAAAACACTGAGAAGCTGATGCCGGCCACAGAGTGCACGTCTCGCGTGCTTTTTTTACCATGATAATACCAAGGCAAGAGGTTACTTTAAATCACCTTCTGCGGAGCGACCAAGTGACAACAAGTAAACAGTGGCATGGCATAAAAAAAAAACAGGTAGGTGGCGCCATCTAGTGATGCAGAGTTTACTTAGAGGGGACGCAGAGTTTTTATTGCAGTAACTAACTATATTCCACTTATCTGCTCGTGTGAAGTGTCAGCAGTGGGGCAATTTACAAGAAACATACCCTTTTTTATGTATTCATTAGATAAGAACACCTATGTAACGAAAGGTTTCACGTGTTGCAGGACGAAGTGACACAAGATGTCGCTACCGGCCTTGTGCTGGCGTCTGTTTGCCGTAGCCGGGCACTTCTGTAAAAAATATTGAGCGTATGGACAACCTAAAGCTTTCTAAAAGTATTCGTCAAAACGAATATTTCGCACTCAGCGCATAGTTATTGCGTTCTGCAAAGCCCCAATGTTAGCCGCTATCATCATTATCACATTACCGTACGCATCGAGCGGCACACGCAGCTAAAACGTCTTCGGTCATCGCGGTAAATTAGTACGGAACGGTAATACCGTACCGTATACCGCACTTGCCGTACCACTGTGCGGAGGACGGGTGGGCGAGGAAATCTTGGTGGGCTTCCCGCGGGGGGGGCGGAGAGGGGAGTGGGCGACACACACCGCTGCTATGCCGCGCCTGAGCGACCGCTGCATATAGGCCGCGTGATTGCGCGCAATCACACGTGCTTGCGCGCGCCTCCTCAACGCGCCTTCGTCGTTAAATTTATTTCGTTGGCACCAGCGACCGCTTAGCGCCTGCTTATCGGGTGAGGCCAGCGCAGCCGCGGCTTAAACGCCGGGCGTCTCGGCGGTCCCGGATCGCGCGTTTCACAGGAAACACCGGCCGTCTGTGTCGTAGAGTTTCCTACAAAAATTACTGTAGACTCTAAGGTCTGTGTAGATTCCAATGCCTGTGTCGCCATTACGAGCCAGACGCAAGGCACTGCTCTCTAATTTGGCCCTATCGATGCTTCACTCCCCGCACTATTGTTATATATATATATATATATATATATATATATATATATATATATATATATATATATATATATATATATATTGTAGTCTCGCTCCTGGCGTTCCGGTGGGTTCGAAACGATTTTCTTTTTTACTTGCGTGTCTGTGATAGAACAGCCTGAACGAGGTTAGCAAGTGTGTCCGTAGACATTCTCAGACAGCAGCCAATAAAAAGCGCAGGACACTTAATATTATTTTCTCTCTGTCGGGAAGTATAAAGTGCTGTGAGAAAGAGGAATGCTTGATATAGGCGCAGAGGCTCAGTGGGAGAGAATTCTCTGGCCTGCTACTCCGCTGTACCTGTAAGATTCGTCTGCAGGCGACCTGCATAGCTTACAAAAGGTTCGAGGTCGTAAGCCCACGTCATGCGAAGAGGGAGCCTCCAAGAGTTGTATCGATACGCGCCTGAATTGCCTATAGGGTTTGCCTGTAAGCGATATCTACAGATCCGGTCTTGGCTTTGCAACTTATGATCGTGGATAGGTTCTCTAAATTGGGTGTCGATTACATAGCCGGTAGCCG
The DNA here is from genome assembly GCF_038994185.2 of Dermacentor albipictus. NCBI lineage: Eukaryota > Metazoa > Arthropoda > Arachnida > Ixodida > Ixodidae > Dermacentor > Dermacentor albipictus. Next base: position 153,644,851 of record NC_091822.1, on the reverse strand, counting down.
AATATCTGAAGCTTAACCGCTCCCCTTGTCTGTACGGCTGATAATCAGTAATAAGCTCTTGTCCCTAAGTCTATAGACCTCTATGTCGATATGGGCTACGGAGTATATAGAGGCTATAGATGACGTTTATGAAGTTTGTGGATAAGCATCCGTACATTTAGACCTTCCGTATTCCACCAAAACACATTCTTTAATGGTACTCGTTTTGTCCTATATACAAGATATGCGCATACAACATAAGTAACTGCATGCTTGCACGTTCTTTTTCCTCCCCCCCCCCCACTTTTTTTTTTGCTTTCATGTTTTATAAAGCAGGCGTCCTATTATTTGTCTGGTATTATTTTCTTATTGTACAATCCGCTAAAAACACCAGAAGAACTTTCTTATTCTTTTTTTCCCCAGCTGCGCGTCAGAAGCACAAGTGTGGGAAAAAAGATTGCGCTGCGACTTGGGAACCTGAAACCTTAATATCGTCGCATCCAATTGACTTATTCTTCTGGAAGGCTGAAATAATTGCGACAGCGAGAAGACAACGTGCTTTGCTATTTTTTTCTCACTTGATTTGTCTTCCTGCGGTTCGCGGAGAGTCCGCAAGAGGCAATTGATAGATGGCGTAATTTCTTCTAGCTTCGCGACCCGACGACTGCGTGCGCCTTGGACTTTCAATATTAATGGCCTCGACGAATGATTGGCTCCTTTATATATATACGTCTCGCGAGAGGATTGCGATACCGCAAAGGCTGCGAATTGATGATTATTTTATTTGGATAAGCGCAAGCATGTAGCTAGAACTGTGCTCGAGATCAATAAGCGTAAGAGCGAGCAATGGTGAGCGAGGAGTGGAGAACTTTCGGGGAGAGCGGAGATGTGGAAATTTCGCAACTAAGGCCGCCTTCTGCTGCGAGGCTCGCGAAACTTCTTTGTTACGAAAGTGCGCTTCGCCGTTCGTGAGCGCACGAAGTGATGATCAGTCTTGATAGCCAGCGAAACCAACTGCAATAGTAAAGAGCTGGCAAATTAGAAACTGAAATTGTGTGACTGTGCTGCTGTAACGCTCTAATGAGTCGTTCAATTAACGAGCCAACCGATTAGCCAGTCAGTCGGTCAGTCAGTATCTCAATTCGTTCATTCATTCATTCATTCATCAATCGAGTTCGTGGTCCAGTATGCCGTTCTTCGTCTGTACACTTTGCGCGGTTTCGCTGGAAGAGTGCACCTGCTTAAGAGACCGTTTATAGTGTCCCTCCCACACGCATTTATTCTTACTCTCTCACTTTTTCCTCTTTCTATTCCCTTTCCCCCACCCCCAGTGCAGGGTAGCAAACCGGGTGCTCTTCCGGTTGACCTCCTTGCCTTTCCTGTCCTTGCTTTCTCTCTCTTCGCTGGAAGCATAAACTAGCTCGACGTGGACTCTATACCTTGCGGGGTAAAAATAAGTTCCGGAACTTCCTTGCTTAAACAAATTAATAATTTAATATATTTTGTTCCTAACTGTTTATTGCACGCTTTAGTGCGTCTAGATATTCTTGCAGCCTATGTCTATGGCCCGAAGGCTTCGGTAGCGCCGTTTAACATCTGGACCCCGTATTTTGTAGCGGTATATTCACATTGTCCATTATCATCATCGTAATCATCGTCTTCCTCATGCTTGAAATCCCTTGCAGAACGAAGGGCTCTACTAGTGATCTTCACCCGTCCCTATCTTGCATCGATTGACTTCGTCCTGTGCCTGCGAATTTCCTAATCTTATCGCACCACCCAGTTCTCGCTCTGCCCTCATCGACTGTGTCTCTCTTATCTCGGCATCTATCATCTTATAATAATAATAATAATAATAATAATAATAATAATAATAATAATAATAATAATAATAATAATAATAATAATAATAATAATAATAATAATAATAATGATGATGATGATGATGATGCATTTATTCACGGATACACTTACATTTCTTGAAACCAGCCCGCTGAAGCTTTCAGAAAGTAGCTTGTGTGCGGCGCTGGACAGTTAAGCTTGATAGGGACGCGTGATATCTAGCTAAAGCGGTGGCTAATCACTATATCATAATACAGCCTGTCAGTCCTACGCACAGCATGACCATGCGCAACTGAGCTTCTTTGTCATAATTTCAACGAGAACACCAGCTGCACAATACCAGCGAAGCCTGTTCACGATCAAAAATCAAAACCATACTGCGCTCTTCCTGTCTATCGACGTTGCATTGAGCCGTTTCTCAAGAACTGCTATACATGTCAACAAGTGACACAGTGGGCGTATAGAATGCATTTACACGAGTGGGCCAATGTGACACAAAGAACACAGAAACTGTGTTCTTTGCGGCGCATAAACGTAGCCGTTGCATAAGATTACGTGTCGCAACCGATGAAAGTGAATACAAGTGTAAGCGTCGCCGTCAGTTGTATTTTAGTGAACCGCTCCTCGATAAAGATTCGCTTCATGTATGTGTCTATGTGCGGTAGACCTGCATAATGTTTGTACCCTCTACATTCATGACGGAGTGGATACGCCCAAAAGACAATCCTTGTCGAATCAGTGGAAGGATTCCGTGCCCACCCCCGCCACAATGTCGACAAAGGCGCTCGCAAGGAGGCGCTCCGGAGAGCGAAAGAAAGAAAGAAAGAAAGAAAGAAAGAAAGAAAGAAAGAAAGAAAGAAAGAAAGAAAGAAAGAAAGAAAGAAAGAAAAACGAAATGGGGGTGCTATGTTTATTTGCCAGGAAGCGCCGACACAGCTGCGACGGGCGATACAAGCAGCGCACTTCAGAAGACGGGCCACAGACGCGATAATGGCCACCGGAAGAGAAAGGAAGCTACTCTGCCAATAGACCGACCCAACGTGATTTACAGTGTGTCGCCAGCGAGACACAAATCGGCCTGCTACGTCGAACTCATCCGAGACACGCGACGCTTTATACATCATGCAGACTATATACGGCGAGAAGTATATACAAGCACACGCATCAGAAGATTGGATCTCTCCTCGACAAAGCTCATAATATATGGAAAATCGTCTCGCTTTCGTAATCAGCAATTGTCGAGCGAAGGGCGTCTGACGGAGACGAGTTCCCTTGTTCGGCCGCCATTGTTAATCACCTCAGCCTCCATCTTCCTGCGAGGCTCGGTATCTTTCGAGTCTGCCATCCGTGGATCTGAGTTTACCGAGTTCACTTGCGACGGAGGTAGACAGCGGGCCGTCGACTTCGAGGGAACTATGAAACGAGCAACTGATGTGTCGTAGGTACATCTCTTATCGGTATTAAGATACTTGAAGCGCCATGTGTTCATGAAGACGTTTGCGGAAAAAAAAAACTCAAATCGGTGGACTGGAACCTCTCGACCGGAACAGTGGCGCTTTCTAGAATAAGGATGCAAACTGGAAACAGAGTAAACCGTTGCCGTACGCGTATAATTAACGCGCATTCACGTGGGATGGACACCAGCAGCGTATTTTCGGCGTACCACCCCCCAGGGCTGGCTCGTCCATTTTGCTTTGAGGACTGACCGTGCTGCAGTGCTGGTTTTTCAAAAATTCATTTCGTGCGTTTGGAGCGCATAATGGTTATGGGAAGAATAAAGCAGGACAACCGCTGTTGGTCACTGATTCTACATATGGTAAGCTTATTAGTTGATATAGTTAGAAAGCTCATATGGTAGCTAATCCCTTCATCAGTGAGCACGCTGTAGTTATCGAGCAGTGCATATACTATGTAGACGCTCCGACATCGGCCATGCCGTTCATTGTCCCTTAATGATGTCAAGCGTACGATTAACGAAGGGGGTTAGCCATTCGCGTTGAGTCCTTACGATCGAAGCATGTTGTGATTCCGCCCCGGTGCCTTTTGCGCTGTTCGTATGATATGCACGCGTGGTGGTGGTGGTGGTGGTGGTGAATTGTAGCAACAGGCGGGTTTAGCCTGGCGAACAAGGCCGGCAATTGCTCCGCCCGAGCGTCTCGCACAATACCGCTGAAGGGTTTCACCATATGTCCATCAGACCGGTCTCCCTTAAAAAGTCGATGAGGAGACGTGAAGTTTCTTTGCGGGCTATAACTGATCCCTCGGGAAATATAAGGTCTTGCAGGCGTGCATGCGGAAGGTCCTTGTTTTGCAGATTTTTCAGGAGAGTGTCTCTTTCATGTTGGAATTGCTGGCAGGACCACAAAAAGTGCTCAATATCTCCTGTCTCGTTGCATGCCGTACAGTTCGGAGAATTGATGCGCCCCGTTTTAAATAACCAGGCCGGTGTATAAGCAGATCCTGTCCTTATTCTATATAGAAGTGTGGCTTCCTCTCGGTGCAATCTCTTGGTTACGCAGGGCATATGCGGTGGAATCCAAGGCGACGCAAAGTGATTTCGAACGTCAGATTTTTGCACTTGATTACTCTTTGGAGCCTTGATTTTAGGAGGATGATAGAGTGCTGCGTATGCAAGCGCATCAGCTTTTTCGTTTCCTGAGATGCCAATGTGGGAAGGAATCCACTGAAACTTTACGGTGAAGCCTTTGTTGTTGAGTTCTCTCACGATGGCTAGTGATTTGCGTGGGAACTTGAGGGATGGCAAACCACGGTATATTTGCTGTAATGCGGCCTTTGAGTCCGTAAGGACCACCACATTCTGTGGAGGCAAAGTCTTTAGTTTGCGCAGAGCAGAAGCGATTGCTACGCCTTCCACAACTGTCGACGAGGCTATACAGTCCAGACGGCCAGACCACGTATATCTTAGAGAGGGAATATAGAATGCAGCTGCACAGCGGTCTTCGTCTGCCTTGACAGAGCCATCTGTGTATACTTGTAGGTGATTCGGGTAAATCGTGCTCAGGTGCTCCAGGACCAATGACTTGGCTTCTGCAGATGGAATGCAGCTCTTTGATTGCAATCGTGGTACACCCAAGTTGCATGTGATGTCCTCGAATGTCCAGGGTGGTTCTATCCTTTCCCTCTGTCTCGAGCAGCGCAATCCTAATACGCGAAGCGTGTTCAATGCTGCATAAAAATGTGAGCGTGGCCTGTTACCTATACGTCTTAAGAGGGCTCTACCGGGCGTAGACTCACTCAATCGCAGGAGCTGGATCATCAGAGCCTGGGAAGCCTGAAGTCGTAGAGGGCGTGTCTCAGCTTCGTAGAGCACTTTCTCGTTTGACGCTGGCTGAGGGACTCCAAGGCAAAGTCGGATACCTTTTCTGTGGATGGCTTCTAAGCGCTCGTATTGGCTGTCTGAGGGTGACATCAGAGGTAGCTGGTACAGGATTCGACTGGTAACCAACGCTGTATGTAGTCGTAGCATCGACGTCGGGTGGTTGCCCCAGCGTATGCCAGCGACTCGCTTGAGCACGTGTAGCCTGGGTGACGATGACGCCACAACGTGGTCAACACCGCGGCGCCAGAGTAGTCTGTGGTCTAAGGTAACGCCCAGAAATCGGACGTTGGTGACTTGTCGAATCTGGTATCCGTCCAAATTCAGCGTCAAGCGTGTAGATTTTCTTTGCACTCCAGGAAACAGTACGAATGATGATTTCTCTGCTGATAGTGATAACCCAATCGTTGCCAAGTGGCCCTGAATGGCTTTTACTGCTCCCTGGGCTATTCGTGCAAGGCGGCGATGCTGGTAGCCGGAGACCCATATGCAGATATGCACGCAAATTGCGACCCAGTTCATATATCCTGCGTCTCTATACAACGCAGTGTGCCTGTACCGAGACACACGCAGATGCCATATATCTGCATGGTTTGCCGCTCTAGAGTAGAGTGTACTGTAGAAATTTTCTACCGACTATCGTCGAGTTTATTAGAGGCGTGGTATTATTTAATGGTTCCTTTTACTTTCCAATCTTTTTGCTCGTCGGCATGGTTTGCTCGGAGACATGCCTCCGCTGTTGTCGGGATTATCCACTCGACGAGCCCAATTTAATGAGGAATGAATGGAACAGAAAGAAAAAAGCTAGTTTAGAAATGCGGACTTAGGCTTCCGTGTACTGCACACGCTAGGTCAGAACAAAGATCGAACCCACTGAGGAAGTTCATATTTTTGAAAGTAAGCCGGTATATCCTATTGGAGACATAACAATGGCAAGAAATGAACAAGAAAGAACAAGCTCAATTCTAAAGGTCAGAAAGGACCTTTCTGTTCGTCTGCTCTTTCGTCTTCTCCCGTTGAGCAGACGGAGGAGCTTCGTTCCTTTTCGTCTGCATCCACAAAGCAGACGAAAATGAACGGAACGCCGAAACGGGAAAATGGAGAGCCAAATAGCAATCGCGAATGTCCAACTGAACGTTTGCAAGTATGAACGAGGGAAAAAAAATACGAACGACATGTAGTCGCGTCGGGAACAGATATGGCCAGCGAGCAACTGGAGCGGCCCTGCTTGCTGAAAGCGCATAGTTATGCGGGACAGACGTGTACCAAGTATTAGACTATACGCACGCAATAGAGACACAGTTGCGTGGGCCGAATCGAGGTTCGACGTCTGAGTGCGTCGTGTGTGTATGTATATATGTATATATATATCAGAGAAAAGCCCGGTCAAGCCGTCGCGTCGGAGACGCCGTTCGCTATTACCATAATATCGATCAGCGCACCCAATCAGACAGACGGAAAGAGAAAGCCGCTTTTCGTAATGGGGTTGCGCCGGAAACAAGAGCCAAACAGGTCGCTACTGTATGGCCTCGGCCGCCCCTAAGTGTACACTCCATTAGGGAAGACGACTTCGTGAGAGAAGAAGGCCCTGATTGCGCGAGAAGCTTTGGCAAGCTTCGACGCGATTCGCAAACGGGTCTTAAGATCTGAACCGAAGAGCTTGCATGCAGAAGTGTTTTGAGAGAGACTGAATTACGGGCTGCTGTATTGCCCACGGCAGATGCTGAACCGTTGGTGGTCACATTAAGCTACACAGAGCGCGCGTGCAGCAATGTGCTTGCTCTTTGGTAATGTAGAGAACAGGGTCTTACAGCACGAAATTTACGGCTATAGAATCTTGGTTGTCGTTGCGTGCGTCCGTACGTCGTACTAAAGAAACTTTTTTTATCACATTTATCTCATAGTCACAATTATCAGTATAACGTTTTTATGCATCTATAAATTACAATGACTGCAAAACACTGAAAAGAGCGCAGGTCGTAGATTCAAGCACTGAAAGTACCCGGATCTTGCAACTCCGTTACAGTGCGCGTGTTTTGTATTTCTTTTAATGTCCTTTTCTATTAAGTTCAAACAATTTTGTTAAACATCCCATGGAATATATTACGCCATTCGATTTCTTCAGATGGATTGTCTTAAGGGGTGAGCGTTACTTGCGCTGCAAATCGCAATTTCCTTCTCGCTGATGAGAAATATTCACGAATGAATTTTAGTCATTCTTGACTTTAGGGTAGGTTCTCCAATTGCGAAATTGAGGCCAAGAAACAATGAAGTCACATCTGCCCGGTATAAACGATGTGGCTTTCGCCACTGTCAAAATATCCGTCACCAAAACCCACCGAAAATGCGTTGGCGTTACAAACAAGATCATCCCGAACTGCTTGACGTAATCTGTTGAGGAACTAACTGAAACGACACGTTCTGTAAAACCCGATAATTTCGCAGTGCCCAATTGTTCGCAGCTACTAAACTCCAACTCTAACGCGAAAGAATCTCGAGAACAAGTTAACAACCACGCCAAAGCGATCTAACGAAAAATGTTCGGCGTAACGCTATAAGATACGGGAAGAGAGCCGTGTGGATCAGATGGAAAACGGAGATAGCCGATATTTTATAGTTAAGAAAAAAAATCACCACTCAAGCACTCCGTACAGATGGTCAACCAGCAAAGCTGAAACGTGTGCCCCCGGTGTTTATCATTGGGTTAATCCTGACGGTTCATTAAACGATGGCTTGGTAGGCTGCCGGATCCTCGGTACGCAGTTGCTGCTTGCGCTCGCCTGCACGAGCCTGTTCTTGTGCCCTGTTCATACGTACTCCTCAGGAATATTACGTAATAGTTCTGTGAAAGCCACGCGTCCTACGTACTCCTCAGGAGTACGTATGACGTGTGGCCTACCCAATTTGGAGCCGGAGAGAAACTTCTGCGCGCGCGCTCGGCTGCGACGGAGAGCAACGACGTCACTACTGGCGCAGCCAATCGCGCGCCTCTGTTTCTCTTCTTCTTTTTTCACGCATGCGCATGGGCTTGCGCCGGAGTTTTCGGCATACAGGCGACAGACAGACGGACGGAGGGACGAATCGGCTAGCCTTATACAGCTTCTCTGTAAAGAAATGGACCTCAATTTAGACTTCCCGACTTCTCGGGACATTTGTCACTCTCAAAACGACTGGATGCTCAGCTGATTGATACACGATGGTCCGTTAATAGATGATCGGATCATGTCGTGCACGTGGAGCGGCAATGCAAAAAAAAAAGTTTGGGGTGCCAGCACCGAGCAGACACTATTCTCCAGAAACTGAGATACAATATCCTTTTTTTTTTTTCGTGTTCACACCCGCTGGGTGTACGAGTACATCAACCGCCCTCAGTGTTTCGGGCATCTGGCAGTGTACACAATCAGGGCTGTTCGATTGGCCGATGAGGCACTGTGCGACTGCCCAGCATATATGCTGGAGCGAAGGACGTTAGACAGTTTCCTAGCCAGCGTTGGCAGACAACTATTGTCGGAGGAAGCTATTCTCGGCCCATGGCCTGACACTGCAATTTCAATGCGTGCCACAAAAGTATTGTTGAAGTTCCTGCAGGACACCAAGCTCGACGAGCGGCTCTAGCGAGGCAACTGTCTCATGTACATAAGCACTCACCACTTCTCTTATCATCATCATCCATCCCAATACTTCCACCCCCATTCCCTGTTCCCCAGTACAGAGAATAAGCAGACTAGAGCGCACTAGCTCAGGTCGACCTCTCTGTCTTTCCTATCAATAAATTCTATTCATTCATTCAACCGCCCTCCTAGAAGTGCAGTTTAACTGTGCGTTCAAGTCCGAAGCGAATGCTGAAGTCGTGGGTTGGTGTGCTGACACAATAGCGACGTAACTTAGGTGCAGGGCAAGATTACCAGAGGGCTTCCGACGGCCTCACCGATGAAGCCAGTCCAAGCGCGTCGCCTGGCTCATTAAAATGTGGAATCATCCGTCTCTGCGATTCCCTGTATAGCATGTCAGAGGCTTGGCATAGCGCGAGCTTACGTAGCCAAGGAAATCTGACGCGCCCTGCGTCTTTAAGGGAGCACAGCCAGCTGAACTACAGCCGGCGAAAGTACATTGTTAATTTTCACGATATAGTTTCCACATTTCTTCCATGCAAATTTCAAAGGCCCTTTAATTTCGACACATTTCTTTTTTGTCTATCGTGAAAGCCGCGCAAATTAAGGGTGCGTGAAAATATATGGTCGTATAATATTTCGTAGCGCACTTTCACGCTGCATATCTCGAAAGTGGTGCTAGACTTCCACTTGGCAGTTTTACCACGCGTTCTAAAGTAAATAACTGAAATCCCTTAATTAGTAATATATATATATATATATATATATATATATATATATATATATATATATATATATATATATATATATATATATATCGCGTTGGACACATTAAAAATCAATATATCAGAACTGGTGCTGTCCAGAGAATTCGTTCTAAGTGGATACCCCGCGAGAACACAGCGACTATAATTCGTAGATTGAAATATGTGACAAAGTTGTCAGTTAAGAAGTAAATTAGCGTAATTACATTAATTATTTAATTGAACATTTTATTTATCGTAGAAGTAATGGCTGCCTCATCGAGTAATTTAGATCAAGGGTTAGAATTGTGGTATCTGCCATGGGCAATCTTTAAAGAATTTGGTACAGCTAAAGAAAAAAAAAAGACACCCGGTATATGACAAAAGGAAATCGCTGAAGCGATCATCGTGACGCAGATTAGTGCAGAAATGGATCTTAGCGCCCTTTCAGTTTGAATCTTTGGTGGGGAAATGGCGTATGCGTCCCTGCAGTGCAAAACGACCGGGAGCGAGTTCCTGTGCCCAATGAGTGCCCAATTTTCTTGATTCTGTCTTTTTTGTCTCGAAAATGCGTTGTTTTCCTGTTTGTCTTTTTTCCCGCACCTGTGGCCTCCTTGTGCTGACATGCATGCATATATACTCGAACGCACGCACGCACGCACATGCATGTACACAGACGTGCACACACACACACACACACACACAAACACACACACACACACACACACACACACACACACACACACACACACACACACACACACACACACACACACACACGCACGCACTCACGCAACACACAACAGACGCACACTCTACTTCGTTCGGATGCGCGCACCCGCACGAACACACACACTCAACACACCCACAAGCACAAACCAGTGCACGTGCACAAACATTCATGCACGCACACAAACACACACGTACAGTAACGCAGGTTGCCTCGAAGAGACACACCAACAGAAAGAAAAAAAAACACGCAGACACGGACGCACGTACAAGCGCAAACAAGTGAGCGCGCATGAATGAACCGTGCGCCGTACTCGAAAAACAAGAACAGGTGGGCTCGGCCAGCCCGTGTTGTGCCGAACAAAGCCGCCTCGAGTGCTCTCTGTGGGGGAAGAAGCCCCTATGCGGAGCCTGTTGACCGCGAGATAAGCGTGCCTCGTCGAGAGAGAGCGACCCTGGGCAACAAATCCGTGCCGCGCGCGCTCAGAGTGGGACAACGTCGGCCTTTGCACCCCCCAGTCTTCCACCTCGCGGCCTGGCCACTGCATAGAGCTGCAGCGTGTCGGTGAGCTTTCGTGTCAGTCACGTTCGGGGCGTTTCTTTCAAAGTGGCTACCAATAGTTAGGTCAAGAGAGAGAGAGAGAGAGAGAGAGAGAGAGAAAGAAAGGACAGGAAAGGCAGGGAGGTCAACCAGAAGAGTATCCGGTTTGCTACCCTACACTGGGGGTGGGGGAAAGGGGAATAGAAAAAGGAGAAAGGGAGATAGTGAGCACTGAGTACGTGTGGGCGGGACACTATGCACAGGGACACTATAAACGGTCTCTTAAACCGGTGTACCTCAAGTATTGCAGTAATGCACGATTCGCTTTTCGTGCCAGTGACGGGTGTGGCCACGGTCCGAGTATCTTTGACTCAGTGAAAGGTCGTAAGTCTAGTCGGTGCAAAGTTTCCTCCAGAGAGAGGCGTTGTACATCGTAGCGGGGGCAGGTACACAATAGGTGTCAACCTGACTATAGTCCCGAATGGGGTGATGCGCGCGCGTTGCCCTTCTGCGTTGTTTTGGCTACATTCGACCCCCTAGAATTAATTGTTGGCTAAAATAAACAGGAACGTAAACAAAAGGCAAAAAAACTGGGGGAGCAGAGTTTGCTTCGGGAGGGGGGGGGGGGGGCAGTGAGGATTTGTTGCCTCGCAGCGACGTATCTTGGCAACGGTGCGTTATACTTGCTGAATTGCTAACAGTGCTTCACGGCTGTGTGAATTTGGTTAGTATATTTCGAGCCTCACACCCGTTTGCGCAGATGCCATCGCGGGAAGCCTTGCAATGTCGCGAGCGTAGACCGGCTGCCGTGTTGAGTCTTCGGAAAAGGCAGAAACTACAATATCGCGTAGTTGCTCATCTACTTCATCTTTTATTTGCTTACTGCTACACTTGTTCGTTTATTATTTAGCGAGAAACGCGTTATTTCTTGAAGGCGAATATTGTTTTAAATGCTGCCACTCCTCCTCTTTCCAGCTTGGGCCCGTTATTGACAAAGCATTTCGTAGGCTTGAGTGGTTCGTTCCAGCAGGCGTGTAGGCCAATTCTGATCACGAAAACATCAATAGTAAAATGAATCTAACAATAACTGTTTTATCTTAGTAAGGAAAAAAAAAACTTTGTGGAATGCGCCCCTTATCCCGCATTCACAAAGGAGTTCGTGCGCAGGCGCCGTTCGTAAAAAAAAAAAAAAAAAGACAGTTGCTACCGAATAAGATTAGAGATCATATTGTTAGCAGGACAGTGGTCCAATGCCAGGCACTTCTTGCAGGCAAAAAAAAAATAACTTTGTGGAATGCGCCCCTTATCCCGCATTCACAAAGGAGTTCGTGTGCAGGTGCCGTTCATTTAAAAAAAAAAATCAGTTGCTACCCAATCAGATGAGAGATTATATTGTTAGCAAGACAGTGGTCCGATATCAGGCACTTTTTACTAGTAAAAAAAAAAACTTTGGGGATTCGGTTCGTGGTTTGAAGCGTCTTCCATAAACCGTTCGCCTGTACTGAGCGGCAAAAATTATCAACTTGCGCAGCCAGCCGCAGTTTCATCTCTTGAGTAATGTATATCGCAGCAAGTTTTGGACATCCCTTGGCAAGAAAGCGGGACCCGTATTCACAAAAAGCTCACACCCTAGAATTCTTCCTAAGAGAAAGTTTTAGCCTGTACTGGTACTGGACATATCATTAGCAAAAGTAGCCGGGCCACTGGCAACGAGGAGTTGAGAACCAAAAGCGTGGTGGTTCGAATTCACCGAGCTTTTCGTTCGTAAGTGCTCTAGGTGTGTCACCGGCCGGTTAACTTGTCTAATAACATGTCCAGGATATCAGGATTGGCTGGCGTTTGTTTTTCGCCAACAATTGTAGCGCAGAAGTGAATTCCAGCTGGACGCTGGACACTGGACACATTGTTAGCGAAAAGTAAGCGGCCAGTGACATAGAACACCTACAAACGAAAAGGGAGCTTTTTTTTTTTTTATACGGCTTCAGTTGTGTGAGCTGTGAGTCATGTTGACATTCACTCTATACAGTAGAGGGCGAAACACGCTGGACGAAACGCAAGAGCGGCCAAATCCGGTCGTAACTTCGACGTCCGTCCTTCGGCGTGGGGCATCGGGACAGCGGGCTTATATATGGCGGCGTCTTAAGGTTTCCAGGCGGTACATCGAGAAGACGGAGAGGAGCGGAATGTATACATAAGGCACGAAGGCGGCCAGGTTCAAAGGCCGCGCCCATCGATTGGGAGCCGGCGGCAAGCGGGTCCCAGCCAAGCGTCACCATTCATTTCTGCTGCCGGCGACCGATGAGCCGAGTAAAGAGCCCCCCTCCCCCTCTTACCCCCTCCCCTCTTCTCGGGGGCCCCTTCCTCCGCCCTTTCCCTCTTGTTCGATCAGCTCCATTCTTTACGCAGCCCGATTCCCGTTTTAGTTCTCTGACATTTGCTGGGAACGTGCTACAGCTGCTGGCCGGCTCGCCGGCCTGTGTTGGACATACTCTCTCTCGCTCTCTCGCTTCGCTCGAGAGCTCACATCGTCGTGAACTGGGGATCTTCGCAGAGCGCGTGTGACCGGTCTTCTACATGAAAAGGGGCGTAGTGCCTGGCGCGAGAGATACTATACAGCTCACGGGAACGTGTCGCTGTTGATCGCGACGGAGGCCAGAATGTAGAACATACGTTTGTCGCGCTGCGTTTATGTTCCCGCAGGGTCAACGTCTTTGTTTTATTCGTTCTCATAGTGCGCTCTCTCTCTCTCTCTTTATTTTTATTTTTGTCGAGGATGACTGCGATAAGAGTTCTTCTGTCGAGTGTATGTCACTGTGCTGGCTTTGACACTGCTGAGCACGAGGTCAAGGGTTCGGCTCGCTGCCTAGCCGGTTGCATTTCCCTGGGCAGTGGACTGGCAACAGAGCTCGCGTACCACTCTTTCTGTGCACGCGAAAGAAGGCCCGGGTGGTTTGAATTATTCCGGAGCCTGCCAGTGCGGGGACCCTCATACCCCTGGGCTGCTTGTCAATCAATCAATCAATCAATCAATCAATCAATCAATCAATCAATCAATCAATCAATCAATCAATCAATCAATCAATCAATCAATCAATCAATCAATCAATCAATCGGATGGCGTCTCTCGCAGCTTGTACATGTTCGAAGATGTCAAAACCCGTCAATGCTCAATTTTCGAGCGTTCATTTCAACGAAGCCGTACGTGTCCCCTTTGCAGTTCCGTGCCAGTTTCGAGTGGTTGACAATGATATGGCATGGATTTGTTGCGAAAGCACGTTGCACCTTTTTGTTGCTTTTTTTATTGTTAAACATATGCAAGCACATGTTGGCCTTTCGTAGAGACGCCAGCTACATGTTCGTCTGCTTCGACGTGCGATATTTGCTGTTGCTGTTGTTGACCGTATTGATCATGATAGTGGTAACGGTATGGTGGTGGTGATCTTGATTAAAATTAGAAATTCCCTGCACCGCAAGAATGATCGCTCTAACGGTAATTTTCTCGATCGTCGGGGACCTGATATCAACGACTCGATCCTTTCGCCTAGACGCCGGGACGACTTCTCTCGCGCAAAATTTTACTCTTAATCGAATGTCTTCGTCAGAAAAACTGCCTGACTTGTCAATATTGGGGGTCGCGTCGACTTTCTATAAAGTGCGCCGGTTAGCGCAAATAATCTAATCCCTCCCAGGAGCTCTCACTCGACTTTTCTTTTTTTCTGTAGGTTTGTTTTACTCCACGCGTTCTTCGTATTTCGCCTATCTATAGCTCTCTTCAGTAGAAATTTTTAGTGCTGGTTATAGCGGCAGATATTTGGTTTTACGCTCAGCCCGTACCGCACGCTAGATCCCAGACGCATGCTCTTCGACGGGGCAAAAAAAAAAATAAAAAAGGAAGGGAGGGAGGAAGGTTAATACGCTCCCCGCTCTCGCTTCTCGCCGTAGTGAGCCAGCGTGCAAAATAAAAACAAAACAAAAACAATTAAAAGCAAGTACAAGGAGTCACTGCGTCCGAAAACCATTCGTCCTGGAACCGGGGCCTCCACTGGACCGTGCACTTCATCACCTTGATTTTCATATTAAATTCTCCTCCCTCTTCTTTCTTTTCCGATGTTCTTGTTCTTGCTGTCCATCTCGTTTGTCCGCTTTTCTTAGTACGTCTTCTTTATTTTTGCTGTACTCGCTCGCACAAATTCCTTCGTCTCCAACTGGTTGTCTAAGAAGTTTTCATCAGCTTAAATTAATTTTTTTTTAATCGCATAAACACGCGTTCGTAGGGCACGTGAATGGGGCGAGGTCAAAAAAATAAGGTTAAGGAAAGGTTGGAATGCCAAGGTTGACCTATAGCGTTAGCCTTAACGGAAAGCTTTTTTTTTCTCTCATTTCATGTTGCAGTACTTTTATTTTTTCACCAGAGTGCTCATTCCGTTTGGGACATCATTTCTCCTCTGTTTCTCTGAAGAATTAACGCAACTAAAGCGAACAACAATTACTTAATTAGTTAGTTAATTGATTAATTAATTAATAGTTAGTTGGTTGATTAAATAATCATTAACGGATATACCAATCAATCAATCAGTCCCGAAATGCGCTCACCTACGGCCCTAGAACCCGTATTCACAAACCTTTGAGACATGTGTTCATAAAGATACCTTACGCTAGAATTGTTGGTAAGATAAAATTCCAGCTAATCCTGATACTCGATATGTTATAAGCAAATGCCAAAAGTTATCACAAGCGACACTTACGAACGAAGCGCTTTGTGAATTCGGCCCCTGGGGTCAGAATCACGTCTTCATATTTGTGTGCACGTGCTGTTTACCAGTGATTGGCCGCGTTCGCTAATGATGTGCCCGACACCCATATGTCCGACATCACCTATACTGCTGCAAACTGTTCGTATGGTATCTCTAGCGAGGATTCTCGGATTGACGAGGCTTCTCGTTCTAAAGTGTCCTTTGTCACTCGCCGTCCGGCTTCGGGGATAATATGCGCAACGTTAAAATTACCCGGCGACTTGCTCTCGCGAACAGTTCTATCGTAAAAACATTATTGTACATGCGGGTCCAGTGGCCGAGTTCGCAAAGGCTTCTTTTTCTCCCTCTCGTAGGAGCCTCACTGGCCACTCACCTTCGCTATCACCGTTTGGCTGGCATGTGTCCTTACGAGCCATTCTAACTTACGAACCGCTTTGTGGGCTCTTGTTATTGCCGCACTCGACGCCTTTGCTCTCTCTCTCTCATTTCTTTGATCCAAAACGTAAAGAAAAGATCAGGCAACTGCTTGGAAAGCAAATTAGCGTGATCAGAGAACATTGAGGGACGATCTTACTTTACGTTTATCTTGTTTTGCTTCGCTTTCAATTTGGGGCACTGCTGAACGCCTTGCATTGACGCGCACTGCCAGACGCAGTGGGCTAAGCTTGCGCGAATCAGCCCCGAATAAGGACACTGTTAAGGTGCCTGGCTAAGAAAAAAAAAAGGAAATGAAAAATGAAGCGCAGGAAGCGTGCGCTGATCTCACGAAAGGTCATACCGAGTTTGAACAAGCAAAACAGTGGGGCACCAAACTTCGCCGGCGACGAAACGTAAACAACGCGATAAAGAAGTGCGTGGGTGTAAGCGTACGGTAGGGCACGGTCAATCTTGCCCGCAAGGCTTGGCTGATATTCTGGAAAGCTGCCTTGAAAGGTAACGTTGAACACGATTTTTCTTTTTTTCTTTTTTTTGCGATAGAAGGAAAGCGTTCAGAATAAAAAAAGAAAGAAAAGATCTGAAAGCGAGATTGAGGTGACGTCTCAATAAAGCAAAGACGTAAAAAAAAGCCGCAACGTCTCAAGAAGCAGCAGATGAGAGAGAGATAGATAGAGAGAGAGAGAGAGAGAGAGAGAAAAGCGCGTTTGAAGATGAGCCTCGCATGGATGATACATTTTTTGCGAATAAAAAATTCACCATGTCCATGCGTGCGTGCTTTTTTTTTTCGATTTGCTTGTTGTTTGGATATTCTTCTAATACAAGAGCTGTGAAAGAATTCCACCTGCTTCGTTAATAATGGAGGGTGAAAAGAGTGTCAGGAAAAATTTGAGTGGCGCACACGTTCTTGTTCTAGATCACCTGTTAGGATTACCATAAAGAAGGAAAAAAAAAAGACGTGTGAAAAAAAAGACAGCTCCGCGCGAGCGGCCTCTCAGCTGAAGACGTCTGTGTGAAAGTGGCCACGCAGTGAAAAAGAAAAAAATTCTATACTTTGTCTTTTTCAACATATTTTTTTTTTAAACTTCAAGCGTGTGCACTTTACCTCGAACGAGCAATTACACGCCGGAGTCTTTTGCGGCGGCCACTTCGAGATATTGCGCGCTTGCTCTTGGTTTATCAAAGTGTGCGGGGCGCCGCGATAAAGAAGGCGCTCGAGCGCTGGGAGCCCGTGAAACGAGGTTGCGTGGCTGGCGGCGATTAGAGGCTCCCGAAAAGTGCGTACTTTGACTCCTCGCCACGGCGAGCTTTCCATTCAAAGGTCCAAGAGGCGCACGTCCAGCGCGAAAAGGATTCCGCTTGCTTGTCTATTTTATTCTTCTTCCCGTCTTTTCGCGATTACATTTTGGCGAACCTACGGACCCGGGGGAGTGGGGGGGGGGGAGTCAAACCTAAACTTGCCTGCTCAGGTACAGAGAAGAGCAGAGGGTCCTTGAAAGCGTGTTGGGAGCGAAACGTTTACGTAAGCAACCCGCGCGAGTGCGTGTGCGACCACATTTAATGCAGGCCTAACGTTTTAGCGAGTCGGGAACCTGACGTGAAAGGCGTGTTTGTAGGTCGCCCAGGCGCGCGAAATTATAGAACGCGCAAGAAGAAGGGGGAAATCGTCTCGGGAAATTACGGGTGCGCGCGATCTTACGAGAGCGTCAATACCCAGCTCTCGGGGTGCGAGTCCGGCTAAGCTCTGTTCGTAACGACCTTTGCGAAATCCTTCGTGGCGTGCGTATAGCGAGGCTGACGATTCGCGATTTCGGGCACGCGGCGCTGAAACGGCGGGAAGACGAAGCAGCTGCCCCTGTTTGCGACGGAGATTATGCAAATCTCTTCGTGGCCGGCGGACTTGTCCGCACGTTCGAAGGATCTTCGCTGCCAGTCAGATCTCGCGTTCCTCCTCCCGATCATCTTTCTGTCCGCGTTCCCCCTTCTCTTTAAGCTCTTCGGTTATCTTCTTCTCAGGTTTGCTGTTTGTTTAACCTCATTTTCTTGCACGCACGCACGAAACACTTTTTGCTAGACTCGGGAACAGAAGCGAAAGAAGGAAACGATGATATAAAAGGCCGAGCAGAAATGGACAGCGCGAAAAAATGAGCATTCTCAAAAGCAACAGACCGCATGGTTCGACGACGGCATGCAGGGTGAAAGATGGGATTGCTAACTGGGTGTTGGTCTACAAGGGTCAAACAGTTGTTTCAGCTCGGCAGGAATCGTCTATCCGTGTGAATGTTTGCGGTAGTTACGAAAGAGAGCGAATTCATGTTTAATGGAGTCTGAGGGAGGTTGTGAGGCTGTGTGCCTTCCGTGTGGATGGCCCGCAGGAATCAGTACCAGCGCGAAACGATGCATGCATGCATGCATGCATGCATGCATACATACATACATACATACATACATACATACATACATACATACATACATACATACATACATACATACATACATACATACATACATACATACATACATACATACATACATACGTACGTACGTACGTACGTACGTACATACATACGTACATACATACATACGTACATACATACATACATACGTACATACATACGTACATACATACATACATACATACATACATACATACATACATACATACATACATACATACATACATACATACATACATACATACATACATACATACATACATACATACATACATACATACATACATACATACATACATACATACATACATACATACATACATACATACATACATACATACATACATACATACATACATACATACATACATACATACATACATACATACATACATACATACATACAAGCATTTCTTCAAGATTTAAATGCACTTGAGCTTCGGTTCTGAACAGATTCCCCAACTGGCGGGTTTCCGAATCGTACTTCTTTGGGTTTGACGTGCGTCAGCATACCACGCTTCCGGCATGAAAGAGACCTTTAATGTAATATGAAGCGAACGAGGAAGTCATCGGGTGCATCACTAGCTTCTTTTATTATTGTTGAAAATGAAAGAAATCAACGTGGACAAAAAAAAATGAATGAAGCTATTAGCCGAAGCAGAGATCCGAACCCAAGTTTTCGCATTGTGTGTGCGCGTGCAACAGCGACGTTAAAAGCCTGCTGCTACGATTAACTGCAAAAAAAAAACGCCGTGTTTTGTTCGTTTCTAGGTGCGCGTGTTTAAATATGTATTCGCGCTATGTGCGATTCAGCGTGTGACTGCAGGCGTATGAGCCAATTCGTTCGTTTAGGGCTCGCGATTAATTCGGCGAGAACGTTCCCATCGGCCGGACCTGGCGCCTAATGAACGTCGTCGATGTATGAGGCTGCAGGAATGCGTCGGGACCGCAATGTTGTCTGTGTCGCCGCGGATAAGATCAACCCCCCGCTGGCAGTCGTGAAGCCTCGCAGGGGCAAATTACCCATTCGGCTCTTGCCACGCCCTCTGTGTGCTGGAAACAAGACAGGCGCAGGAGAAAAACTGGAACGGTGCCAATTAGTTGTTGCGCCAACGAAATGAATGAAAGAAAAAAGAGGCGGTGTGCTTTCCCAAGCCTCATCTATAGAGCTCTCAAGGCTCGTGTGAATTGGGACTTTTTTCTTTCTGAGGAAAGTAAAAGCTGGCGAGCCATATTTTGCATGCTTCAAAATGATTGAAAAGAGAGCGAGAGGAAAAATGTCGCATTTTTTACTGTATATGGCACGGTTAGTAAAAGCGCGCCATAATTTGTAAGGAAATTTAGTCACTAAACAAACAAAAAAGGCTCATAAAAAGAGCAAGTATGAGACAAAGAGACTGTATAAGCAAAAATGGAAACGTCCTTTTTTGTCGTTACTGACTTTTTAAATAGTTGTTTACCACTTTTCTAAATATACTTGTGTAAAACTTATTCTGTTTGTATATAGCTCACACAATTAGAAGCGCTTATCGCAGACATGTAATAGAAACGGTGAATGAAAACGGTTTAACCAGTACACGAAATATCGTGTCAGTGACACTGTACGCGTGTAGAACTTTGTCTTCTGGTTTCCTTTATTGTGTGTACGGTAAATAGTATATCTGATAACTTCACAAATTTCAAAGAACTTCCTGTCAAACTAACTACGCAACTGACGTACAGGCCTACATCCCGTTCAAGCCTCGGTCGTGTCACGTCTCTCTCATCCATTCGAAATTCGCGCATCAGATAACAAATTTCGATGTGCTAGCGGCACTCACATTCTAGCGCTGCGCTATCACCTCCCATTTCGTAACAATTTGAGGAGGAGGGGAAGAAGGGAACGCTTTGTCGAAAAGCCTCACGTGTGCGCAGAATGACGTAGCCGTGAGCGCACATTGTTTGCACAACGTTCAAGCGAGCGCGTCTCGCAGCAAACCGCGGACTACAACAACGTAACTCTGCAAGCCAAAACGCACATAGCTACACGCGCCTGCACGTGTTTTCACCAACAGGTGCACACGCAGCTCCGGTATGCCTACGGCGCGCATCACAGTATTATGCATACGTGCATCCTGCCTCCCCAAGCTGGACTGTGTAACACGTTCATTGCAGGGTACATGTCTGGTCGAACACTTGCTTGCCTGTCGTGTTTCATAAGCTCCATCTCACTAATGCCGTGCAGTGCGTGGAAATCTACGGGTCTGGTCCGCCAACCAGAAAAAAAGGGATCCACAAGGGGGACTCTTGATTGCGACCGCCTCTAGTTTGCACTTGCGCGTGGCGCCTGCCTGACTGGGAGTTTCACGGAGGGATTAGGAGCGAGCGGTGGACGAGCCCTTCTTATCCGTTCTGCAGAACACGCAGATGGCTCTCGTTGCGGATTGGCTAACGCCGGCGCTAGCCTTCGCTAAACTGCACGGAATTAGTGAGACAGGACGTGCGGTTCAGCTCACTGTGACTGCGTGCAGTGCAGTGAGAGCTATGGCTCTTTTCAGCCAATACGGAACGGTAGTATTCTTCGTGTTCCAGGGAACGGAAACGGTGGACTCGCCCAATTTGCGCTCCTAATCCTGTCGTAAAGCTTCCCATTCATCGGCAGTGTTAGGATATTCAAATCAGGGGCCGACAGCGGGGGATCCTTTCTTATGGTTCTCTATAGGGTGTATTCGAAGCTCTCAAAGTGCGCTTTCCCACACACCTCGCTTGACCCACGCATGCTGGCAGGCGTCGCCCTACTAGAAATCGAAATATAGCAGGAATGCGCAAGCTGATACGTGCCGCACTGCTGGCCACCAGATCTGCCGTACTACACATCACCGGAGTTTGGAAGCCTGCGCTGCACCTCAATGGTGCAGCGAGCGGAAGTTCGGCCATATTGTGCAGGGCGTTCTGGCACGAGAGAGAGATAAAGAGAGAGAGAGAGAGAGATAAATACGCCTTATTGCTAGACCAGGCTTCTTGAGCCCAAAGGTGGGTGGCCTCCTCAGTCCAGGTATATCGCCATGGCTCGCTGCTGCCGCCCGAGCCCTGTTCACCAATTGTAGCTGGTCTTCAGGGTCTTGCGTCACCAGCAAAGCTTCCCACCGGCCTTCCTATTTTTCGTCAAGTTACGTTTCTTTCTGCGCGTTATCGCCTGGTGGCAGTGATGACGGCGGTACGTTTCGCCTATTCCTGCTGGCTGATGGTGGGAAAAAAAAAAGAAAAGAGCCCACTTTCTGTGCCTCGCGCATTCTATACCTTCTGGCCCCCACTGCACGGAGCTGACGAGATGGTATATGCATACAATTCCACTTGCGTAAAACGAGGTTTGGCGGCGGTCCTGTTCTGTGTGGGCGGTGTGTTCTGTTTGTGTTTTTGTTTCTCTCGCAACCGAAGCGTGCGTCGGCCATCCGTACGCAAAGTTCGCGTGTTACGGCCGCCATACGACGTGTGCAGCATGGCAAGGTCCGCGCGTGCATCGGCGTGGGCTTGGTTGGCGGCGGCGTCCGTGGACATAGGGAAGGAGGTGGGGGGGGGGGCAGGAACAAACTGCGGGAGTGGGAAGAGAGCCGCAGTGGTGGAGCATGGGGGCAATTGTATGACAGGTGCTCGTAGGTAAACGGATTGTCCCGCGCGCGGCGTCGTGTAAACATGACGTCGGGCCCGCTGTGCCCAAAGAAGGAACTGCATTATCTCCCGCGCGTGGTCGGTTACACTCGCCTGTCTCGCGAAAAACAAAGAAACAAAAAAGAGCGTTTCTTGCTCTGAAAACGTTTTTAGAGGACACCAACATTTTGGGAAAATATTAGGTGTCAGATGATCCGAGTACGCTAAATGAGTAACACAAACCTTGTTCGTGGTCCATAATTGGTTTATGTGGTGATCGCAACTTTTACGCAATATGTATAATTCTGTTCTGTACTTGCAGTGCATTACATGTTTTGTGTGTTTTGACTGTTCAAAACATCTGACTTTATATAAGCGTATGTGGACTGAACTAATACACAAAACTTTGCAGCTCATGTACTGTTGGACTGTATATTTTTTACTCATCCAGTGTTCTACTGAGTGCCATATTTCGTGTCGCTATTCTCCCTTTTTACGCAAATTTGGTTCTTTTGCCAAGTGTCAAGGAGTAGCCGGTGCCACCATAAAGGCGGCAACCTCTCCTAATATTCATTTCAATAAATAAAAAAAAAATGAACCGTGCAGTGTATGTGCTAGCGAGGAATGCCGCGTCAGCTTATTAGAGGGGTTCGATTTCGGAAGGGTTGTTAATTCTTCCTGCACACGATTCGCTCAAGTGTTCAGCCAATCGCCGTCTCTTTCTTGCGGAAACACACTTGGCCGGCCTGTTTTATTCATGTAGACGTTTCGCAGACGTCGCGGCAATCTTTAAATTCGGCTGTTTGTATCTTTTAAGTTTCCCTTCTGTCTTAGCTTTTCTTTTCCCCGTAAGTTGCTTTCACCGCTCGAAGATGTGGTGCATTGAATCTATATACACCTGCTATTGAATATATAAAATTTAAGGCGATGAGTTGTTTCGTAGGTTGTCTGTAGACCCCTTACAGACAGGAACGGTCACGTTCGTTTCTTGTGAAAATACTCGTACGGTTGCAGAATCTATCGACTTTGCACATTCAAGACTTAAAGCATACACTTCTCGTCAGTACAAATTATTCCGTTTTTCTGTGCGTAACTACACTCATAACCTGTTGAAGGCAAAGTTTGCATTAAGCTTTTCCTTTTGTTGCTTGACGTTTAACATTTAACTAAATACATCTATGGCCTTGAGGTCATAAAGACTCACGCACTCTACGTATAATCAATCTACTGTGGATACATTTATAAGTTCTGTATGGAAACATCCGTTGACATTAAATATAAATAGTTTGAAACATTCTATAGAGCGCCAAAACTATTGCTAGTGAGCTATAAGCTGCTAAATTGCTATATACATACACTAATAATACAGACAATAAGTAGCTGACTAATTAGGCTTATTTCTTCATATCCGATCGCAGAACACTCCTGCGGGCGCCTTAAAGGGAAGCTGAAACACTTTTCGAAAAAAATGAGTTCTTTGCGGCATTCTACAGTTTTGAGTCCCCTGAACACGAATATCTCGTTCAAAAAGGGTGGAAACAAGCGCAAGCGGCTGTTTTTTCATGAAAACGCGCACCAGCGCCTCAGGGTATCGTGCGAACACCGCTGTTGCCCGTGATTGGTCGGAGCCGCTGTGACGTCAGTGGCGGCAGTCGCCGGTCGGCGCCGCCGTATGGCCGCCGTTTGAGAGCGTAGCACGCTGTTCTGTTCTGGCTGCATAGCTGAGTTGTAAGCATTATGGAACGTTCTCGCTGTCTCGGACAGCTTGTATTTTCGCCGTACATGTTCGAACCGACAGCCGATACGGAAAACGATGGCGGCAACGGCGGCAATGACGATGTTGAGTGTGCCAAAAGCGAGAGCGATGTGTACACCTTCTCGCGCGCTGGAAATCTTAGCTGTTACGTATGCTTTTTTTTTCATGTAGCTGCACGTTCCAATGACGGGAGAAAAAATGCGCTAAAGTGTCACTGGGAACTTGCTGCTGGAAGAATGCCGAAGCACTAACTTCTCATTAGATTGTAAACACGGGTACAATTCCGCGATGTCAAGCACCTTGCCGCTGCTTGTCTGAAGTCCCGTGGTTTTCTGAGCGTTGATACACGATCGCGAACATAAGTGCCGCGTTTCAAAGCGCGCACATGCAGTGCTGCGAGGTACAGTCATGGAAGTTGCTTATCATACACATCCAGATCGAGATGGTCAGGGGGATTATATGTGCAATATTCAGAATATGGTTCGACGACTTTGCGATTGTGGCTCGATCAAGAATCGGTATGCGCGCTCCATGCTAGTGTTGACATAAAGATATTAGGCAGTTTTAGCACCGCCGTGTGGTAAACATGATAACTGCAACCGTACGTCGAATGTCACTAGGCAAGCCTATACTCCAATTTATACCTCAGGTGCAATGCTGTGGAAGCTACGCACGAAGTCCGGTTACCAAAATTTATTACTGCGCGCGTTTCCGTCTATGGTTCGCAGCGTGCCAGCGGCATTTGCTCGCGCGAGCATGCACGTGAAGCTGCCGCGACGGGCTGCAATTAAAGAATGCCGAAAAGAAAATTGATTTAAAAGAACGTGTTAGCAGCCGTATAAGTACACGGATTGTTTCTATGGGTAAATTCTTTTTTTTTTCATTCAGAACTGAGCTTATATATGAAAAGTTTTCTCAAAAATCGGGTCAAGAAACACCGAACTTTTTCTAAGTGCGAACGCAGCCACTGCAAGAAGTATCTCAAGCCTCCACAGCGTTGCACCTGATGTATGAAACCGAGTATAGCAACGCTAGCAACAACGCGTTTCCGCATTTGTCGTAAGGCTATCCGGCTATCGCGGAAATGGTCCGAGCACAGCACAGCTGATTTCGTCGGCACGAACTTATCTCTCCTCACCGCACTGCGCTGCAAGCTTCTTGTGCTTCGGGAACCTGTGAAACACCACATCGTCTCGCCCGCGTGTGTTCGCGCAGCCGATTGCTGCACAGAACGAGGGCATGTTGGGCGCCCTTGGCTGTAGGCACTCACGCAGCACAGAAGGAAAGAACAGTTTACGAAAATCGCAAAACAAACGTGAGCGGCGGCGGCGGCAAATCTCTCGTAGCGTCGTTCAGTAAAGCGCAGGACGGAAAGAGGCATGCCAGCGCATGCCAGCACGCCGGTCCGGCAGCTCGGTCCCCGCCAGTGACGTCACTCTCGCCGGTTCTCTCCTCTGGTAACCTCCTCACCCGGCGCTCCGGGAAGCGATGGGGGCGTGTCCGCGGGGGTGATTTAGAAAGCGATTTCCGCCTCTTATATTAACTAAACGAAGAAAAAAATTTCGGAACCGTAAATTATTACATCTGTTCTTCCCAATCCCAGCAATTCATGGAAATTGAAAACCGCTTCAGCTTCCCTTTAACCTCCCTTTTGACTACTTTCTTAACCGCTGAGTTACCATGAAAGAAAGCAACAAAGAAAGAAAAAAAGAACTGTGAGTCGCTCCATCTTGCGACTGTTTCGCTCTGTACGCTATAGTTATTCGCTTGCTGTCTCAGTTCAGCGTGAAGCCTCGTCAACGCCTTCTTGCGTACGAATTCGCTTTGGTCGTCTCTATTGTGCGTGCGGACACGGCGTCTTGCAGGTCGTTTAAGGGAGCACTGCAATCTGCAGAATGTCTTGCACGTTTTGTAGATTTATCACTGTGCGCTTTTAAATGCACTATTCTTCATAGCGTGTGTTACGTTATGAGTAAGGAAAATAAAATGAAAGAGATGGATGCATAGTAATCTAAAACACGCAAATTTATTCAGTGAACCTTTACGAATATCAATTAGGGCTGTGTGTGGGTCTTCTTTAGGCGTCCTTTATAGGATCGTGCAGTTTACTTCAGGACAGCCTGGGAACTTACGATCTTTACCTTTCGGTTGAAAAGTACTCTATAGAGCGTCTAGAAGCTACCATTTGAACCATAAGTGGAGCAAAAGAAATAGACACGTTGACAAACGTTGTGGTAGTGGTGGTGGTGAATTGTAGCAACAGGCGGGTTTAGCCTGGCGATCAAGGCCCGCAATTGCTCCGTCCGAGCGTCTCTTACAATACCGCTGAAGTGTTTCACCATATGTCCATCAAACCAGTCTCTCTTGAGAATTCGATAAGGAGACGTGAAGTTTCTTTCCGGGCTATAACTGATCCCTCGGGAAATATAAGGTGTTGCAGGTACGCATGCGGAAGGTCCTTTTTTTGCAGATTCTTCAGGAGAGCATCCCTTTCATCTTCGAATTTCTGGCGGGACCACAAGAATTGCTCA
Organism: Dermacentor albipictus; assembly: GCF_038994185.2. Classification (NCBI taxonomy): domain Eukaryota; kingdom Metazoa; phylum Arthropoda; class Arachnida; order Ixodida; family Ixodidae; genus Dermacentor; species Dermacentor albipictus. The sequence goes on along the minus strand of NC_091822.1, from coordinate 153,618,510 downwards.
ATGTCTCCTGTCTCGTTGCATGTCGTACAGTTCGGAGAAATGATTCGCCCCGTCTTAAATAAACAGGCCGGTGTACTAGCAGATCTTGTCCTTATTCGATATAGAAGTGAGGCTTCGTCTCGGTGAAATCTCTTGGTTACGCAGGGCATATGCGGTGGAACCCAAAGCGACGCAAAGTGATTTCGAATGTCGAATTTTCGCACTTGATTACTCTTTGGAGCCTTGATTTTGGGAGGATGATAGAGCGCTGAGTATGCAAGCGCATCAGCTTTTTCGTTTCCTGAGATACCAATGTGGGAGGGAATCCACTGAAACTTTACTGTGAAGCCTTTGCTGTTGAGTTCTTTCACGATGGCTAGTGATTCGCGTAGGAACTTGAGGGATGGCAAACCACGGTATACTTGTTGTAATGCGGCCTTTGAGTCCGTAAGGATAACCACATTCTGCGGAGGCAAATTCTTTAGTTTGCGCAGAGCAGAAGCTATTGCTACGCCTTCCACAACTGTCGACGAGGCTATACTGTCCAGGCGGCCAGACCACGTATATCTTAGAGAGGGAATACAGAATGAAGCTGCGCAGCGGTCTTCGTCTGCTTTGATAGAGCCATCTGTGTATTCTTGTAGGTGATTCGGGTAAGTCGTGTTCAGATGTTCCAGCACTAATGACTTGGCTTCTGCAGGTGGAATGCAGCTCTTTGACTGCAATCGTGGTACACTTAACTTGCATGTGATGTCATCGAATGTCCAGGGTGCTACTACCCTTTCCCTCTGTCTCGAGCAGCGCAATCCTAAGACGCGAAGCGTGTTCAGTGCTGCATAAAAATGTGAGCGCGGCCTGTTGCCTATATACGTTGTAACAGGGCTTTGCCGGGCGTAGGCACACTCAATCGTAGTAGCTGGATCATGAGAGCCTGGGAAGCCTGAAGTCGCAGAGGGTGTGACTCAGCTTCGTAGAGCACTTTCTTGTTTGATGCTGGCTGAGGGACTCCAAGGCAAAGTCGAATAAATTTTCTGTGGATTGCCTCTAAGCGCTTGTATTGGTTATTTGAGGGTGACATCAGAGGTAGATGATACAGGATCCGGCTGGTAACCAACGCTGTATGTAGCCGTAGCATCGACGTCGGGTGGTTGCCTCAGCGTATGCCAGCGATTCGCTTGAGCACATGTAGCCTGGGTGACGATGACGCCACAACGTGGTCAACACCGCGGCGCCAGAGTAGCCCGTGGTTTAAGGTAACGCCAAGAAATCGGACGTTGGTGACTTGTCGAATCTGGTATCCGTCCAAATTCCGCGTCAAGCGTGTAGATTTTCTTTTCACTCCAGGAAATGGTACGAATGGTGATTTCTCTGCTGATGGTGATAATCCAATCGTTGCCAAGTGGCCCTGAATGGCATTTATTTCTCCCTGGGCTATTCGCGCGACGCGGTGGTGCTGGTAGCCGGAGACGCATATGCAGATATCATCGGCATATATAGATATCTTCACTGGTGTTCGATGGTTTAGTACTCTTTGGAGGCTAGTCATGGAGATGTTAAATAATAAAGGAGCTAAAACACTCCCCTGTGGCACGCCGCGACATATACGTATTTCATCGCTCAAAGTGTCGCCAAGACGAACTCGGATGCGAAGATCATTGAGGAACGTATGTATGAAGTGCAAGAGATGACCCGTGACGCCTATAACTTGTAACTGGTTGATGATGGCTTTTTGAGACACGTAGGGGGTACGAAAGGTCGACCTCCTAAATTTCATTTCGTAAGATCGAGCGTGCAAGTAGTCGAGGCAGTCGAGTGTGACACGTATAGTCTATAGATTATAAATTCATTTGAACAAGAGGACAACTGTCTACATTTCCTTTTATGCGAAGCACATTAACGTAGGTTTCCGGCCTTCGCGCGACGCCCGGCGGTGGCCACCATTGATCATTGACCCTGAAGTGGGGTCACGTGACATGACGTCACGTGATGACGTCACACCGGCAGCAGATGGGGCCTCATATCGCGCCGTCGGACGTCGCCAGGCGGAGGCCTCCACGCTTCGGTTCGCGCCGTCGCGCGCGACGCGGCGGCGGCGCCACCGTCGCTGCATCACGTGATATGTGACGTCACGCCAGGGATGAAGCAGCGCGCGCCCGCCGTCGCGTCAGTCTCTGCGCCCGCAACCGCGCCAGCGTCTTTGCGCCGGGCGTGTATGCGGTCAAGATGCCTCCAAACACTAAGAATACGCTAAGGTTAAGCCCAGTGGATGCGAAGCATCCACTGGGCTTAACCTTGATAAGCTTCCAAATTTTTTTTTTACTTTGGGTATCCGGCCTACTTGATCAGCGTGCGAACGAAGCAAGCTCCTTTCTTTTTGCAGCACCGCTGCACCGTATTAACCGAGAGGACGCACATAGCGGCATCCGCTTTGCTCAGCGCGGCGTTGGGCAATCGCGTTCGCCGCGCTGCTGTTTAGCGGTGAAAATGCTTTCGCAAGCGGCACGCGAGCCTGCGAGATTCACGCGTTCCCGGGCTATTTACGCCAGGCCAAAAAAAAAAAATAGAATCCTCCACGTTCTCGTTGGAACGAACTGCAGCACATCGCTCTATACGTGTCCTCCTCCTCCTCCTCTTCGAAACTCCGCGAAAAACACATTTGCGAGCTTTATAGCGTTGAAGATGTGTGCGTGTCTACCAAACGGCCATTTACGTGCTTTCCAATAGGTAGGGAGAGAGAGTAGAGAGAGAGAGAGAGGGAGAAAGAGAGGGGTACCCGCGTCTGATTGTGCGCGCTTTCGTGACGCGTGCGTTTTGTGGCGGAAGGCGCGAAATTTCGCAGCGCACTCACCGGTGGACTGCGGCCCCTGCTGATAGCGGCCCTGGTCGTTCTCTTTGCACACGGCGTTTGTTGCGGCCGCATCGACGAAAATACTGGCGCCGCATTTTACGCTCGCCTCGTTTATTATGGCGCGTTCGGTCAGCGTTTATACTGCTGTGTTAATCTTTATTTCCTCTGTAAGTTCCTTTTTATTTCTAGCGTCTGATATCGTTTTCTGCGTCGAGTAAAGCGGTTAAGTTTGTTAAGCTCTTACTCTATCTTTTCTGTGTTTTGGCGCCTAGCAGTCAGTGGTAGATAAGAACAGCCGAAATATATAAGGTATGAGCACCGGAAGCTTGTTGTTTCATGCGAGAGTGAACTTTATTCCGAATTTGAGACGTTGCAGAGTGTTGGTTCTATAGTTTCGAATTTGAAACATCTCGGATCGCGTCATTCACACTTACTCCCTTAAGGTCGGGCGTATTGATCCGATTGAACGGAAGCGCTATTTCTCAAAATATATTATGCGTACATGAAGTGCGCACTTTTGCCGTCAATCTCACAGATGAATGGAATTTTACCGTGATCAGATGTATTTCTACGAGGTATTCTTTTTTTGTTTCTTACTTGCTCGTATACTGGCTTTTATACTGGCACGCCTTAACATTTTACAGAAAAGAAATCTTTCTTTTCGAGCACGTTTCTTTCTCTTTTTCCTTTTTTTTGCACTTCTCCCCATGCGATGTAACAAAGATACACAAACAAGGGCGACAAGCGATGTCCGACTTATCGCAGCTTTTATTTTAGCCATACACTGAGCAGTCGCACGCGCTCACATGAAAAGCGCTCATGCGTGTACTGCACTTAAAGTTCACGCCCGACTGGCATCATTAATCACGTAAACACATATAAACACCACGCAGACGAAAACTTCACTTCAGAGTGAGAGAACTTTCAGAGTACTTACCGAAGTGGTAAACAAAGTGTGTCTTTGTAGGCGGTTATTCGGTAACCTTAGTTAATGTTGCTAAAGGCCTCGTGACACTAAGAAGGATACACAGACAGAGAGAATTAAAAATAGAAAAATAAACTACGCGGGCCCTCTATGCATGTTACTAATTTGAGGGAAGGTCTTTTGAAGATTTTGGAATAATAAAATTTCCTGTAGTGAAATTCACCATCTGAATCTGAAAATTCCTGAACGAATTGCTGCCTTGACGAGCGCGAGCTTCCTCTAACTCGCCCGTTACTAAATTTGCAAAGGTAAATAGATGAATAAGACCTAGCAACATGCGTTAAAACCTTTCACACAGATTTTTTTTATGAAATGCCATGGTTCTTAACCCCCCCCCCCCAAAAAAAAAGAAAAAAGAATCAAGGGTGGGCTTTCTAGGAAACATTTATTCCCGCCTCTTAGTTGACTTGAAATGTTGGGCCTCTAGGCAAGAGAGAGACAGAAGAAAGGGGAAAGGCATGGAGGTTAACCAGAGGGGAAGATCCGGTTTCTACCCTACGCTGGGGAGAGTAGGGAGGGTGATGAAAAAGGACAGGAAAGTAGAGAGAGAGTGAAGCAGAGGGAACGCAGATACACAATCACGGTTCGGTCACTGTCACCGCATACTATCACCGCACAGCACAGTAGCACTTGTAGCACAATAAACAGTTCAAGCTACAGCGGCTTGTCCAAGTCTGTTGTCCATAAAAGCTGCAACACTGGCTTCCTCGCCTTCCGCTGCGATTACTTGTGATGTCGGCATTCTAAAATTGTTTCCTCAGTCAAAGTATCTTTGGTCAAGGCACGCTGTCGCGATTTGCGACAACTAGTACATACTTTGACTGAGGAAGGACGCCACGTCACATTTCAGTGGCTTCCAAGTCACTGCGTAGTCATAGGTAACGAACACGCCGATAGCGCTGCTCGGCCAACTCTTCAAGGCGATGAAGAGGAGTCGATACCGCTATGACGGAGATGCCGCTAGCGAACTTCGAATACTCACCCGGGATATCACGTTCTCATGGGAGACACACGTAGTTTTCAAAGCAACCGGCTTCGCCACGTAGACTCTTCTCTCCGCTTTCGCATCCCAGCTGGACTCAGTTGGCGCGAAGCTACCCTTCTCTGTCTAATATGGCTGGATTTACGAAGTCTCTTGCTTTCCGAATCGGGTGGGGCGGCAACGTTTCCTGTGATGACTGAGGTAGCAAGGAGACTCTTGAACACGTTCTCGGTGACTGTCTTCGCTACAATGTACAGAGACGATCGCTCAAAGGCAACGTTAATGTACAAAGCTAATGCAAAGTTAATATAGATAATATAGAAAATGTACAAAGCTAATGGCAAAGTTAATATAGGTCAGTTTAAAACGTTGCACAGAAAGATAGGGCTGGATGCAAGTACATATGAAGTACAGAGATCAACAATAAGGAGAAGTAGCAATTGCTGTGCCACACGTGAAAAAAAGGAAAGTTTACAGAGATATATATTTAAAAAAAAACGTTTAGAAAGGCAACTTACAGTTACACTTACACAATTCTCCGTGGAAGGCAGCTACACAGGCGCCTCGGCAATCTGTCAAAGCCTGTTCGCGAATGGAAATTAAAAGAGAGATAAGGAGGCGCGGCTACGTACATGAAAAGTGAAGGTTCCCGAAGAAAGAATGGTCGCAGGAGAGACGTTCGAAAAACTGTCCCTCCCAATTTAGCTGTAAGCCCTTAGAGCGCCGCGCCCGCCGGCATTCCGACGCCCACCCATTCGTGCGAGGCCGAGAATTCCCGCGGGGCTACGCAAATTCGGCTCCGAGTGAATGGTCACAATTTCTACGTAGAAGCAGGGCACGCACTCACAGTTGTAAGTATTTGGCTATTTATGTCTTCGACCACTCTTGCATTTGAAAGGCACTGCGACTGAAGAAGAAAGAAAGAAAGAAAGAAAGAAAGAAAGAAAGAAAGAAAGAAAGAAAGAAAGAAAGAAAGAAAGAAAGAAAGAAAGAAAGAAAGAAAGAGTGCTGTTGAATGGAATCTTGTAACAATGGAACGCATCGTGGCTAACTCAGCATGTCGTATACGATTCCCTCGCAAGTGCGCAAACACAAATCTCCGCCAGAACGAAAAAAATAAGGTCAGTTTTTGGAAGTCCTAGGAAGCGACGCATGGCAGCGAATTTTAATTGCTCTTGCTGTCAACCTATTTTTTTTTTCATTCGGAGTAGTTGAATCGTTTCTGGTGAATACAATAGGGGTGGAAGGGGGGGGGGGACATTTCTACAAATAGCTTTTCATTTATGCTAATTTTCTTCCGCTCGTATTCGCCCATCTCTATACATCTATGTTACACCCCGTCACACGCAGTCATGCTATACATACGATGTCGTTTTGGACACAGGGTCCAGACTAATGTAGAAAGAAGTCTTTCACAGCAAACGAAAACTCTCTTTTCAGGGCAACCAACTGGACATGGTCCAAGTATTGTCCCGAGCCACAATGGGCGGCTGCTCTGCGCCCAGTGTTTAAAGCTTTCGCTAGAACAGATGACTATTGTATCTTGCGGCCGAAAACGACGTTAAGATGTCGTTTGGGGTCCAGGCGTAGGGAAATTACACTAGTACGGGCAATATGTGACTCCGTATTTCTCACATGAACAATTTTATATATATTGTGCATTCTTCGCTCTTTTTTCTTTCTTTTTTTGTTATCTTTCGTACCCATTTTCCCATTATTCAGTACAGCGTAGCCAACCAGAGATATCCGTTGGTTAACAATCCCCCTTCTTGCTATTTGCTTTTATGTCTCTCTGTGCGGACAAGAGTAAATGCGGTTCGCTGAAATGTACAGGACGGGAAAACTATCGAGGACATTTTACGTATGGTGACTCGCGTTCGTTGTTGTTCGTTCTTTATTTCTTGCATCTGGTGCAAGTTGCTGTTCCTGCGTGCTAAACTGCCTTTCTTTTACATTCTTACATTATTACTTTTCGCGGATGTTCTTTCCTTCTTTCCCAATAGGGAAAGTGGAGTATGCGGAAACAAGGTGCATCTAAACACTCAAATTATAACCCAACTAGCCCATAACGACCTGCAGCAAAAAAAAAGAAAAAAGAAAAAAAAGCGTTACTCTTTTAACGCAGCATCCGTAATGACCATTTGCGCGTAAACAGGTTGATTTCACCTCGCCGCCGTTGCGTATCCGCTCCGATCCGGTGTATATTTCGTTTTCTCGCTCGCGGCGCGCATGATCACGTGACCTCGCGCGGTACGTGAGACTGGAAGCTAGCAACGATGTGGCGGCGAGATAATTAGAAAGAAAATATAAAAAGGCGGGTAGCTAGTTCTCTTTCTCGACTCGTTAATCTTCGGGCACTAATTAGAGCTCTAATTACCCTCAAAGCGAGCGGCGTTCGTCGCTGGAGTGTCTCCCCCGGGAGGCCTATATAGCCCGCCCGTCGCAGTGGGAGAAGATCGAACGTATGCTCCGGACGTCGAGCCCTGGGACGCGCTGTGTTGGGCTTGACGAAACGCTTCGCGTTCGTTTGCTTCTTTTTCTTCGTTTTTTGGCAAAGGCCGCACTGCAGTTTCCTTTTGGGTATTGGTGCGCACGGAGTCTCTGGTCGTTCCAACTTTTCGACGTCGCGTAAAAAAAATGAAAAAAAAAAACAGCGTTGTGTTTAGACTTTGAGTGGCGGTGTGTGTTACTATGTGTATAGGGAGTTCGGGAATATGAACTGTGGCAGTACGCCCGCGAAGCAACTTTTTCTTTTTTTTTTCTTACAATGAAGGAAAATAAAGCTGCGTAGGCGATGCGCTCGCCTGATAGCACTCCTGAAGATAGTCCCCGCTGTCTCACTCGCGTTTGTGTAGGCTGGGTAACAAAAAACGCAGACGTCTTACTCGATATACGGCGTTTACGTTCGTATAAAATAACACGGCTGAGCGTTTTTATTTCAGTATTTCAAGTTTATCGCCTTGCACATACCGCGTTTCGGGAAACGAGAAACCGTCGCCATTAACGAGTAAGCTGATTCAGTATCTCTGCTGCGACAAAGCGAAAAGCGAAAGCGCGGTCGGACTCTGCCGGACTGCTTGGCGCAGTAACACATGCGCGGAATATCCGCCCCCGTAGCTTCCGCTTAGTTCCCCGCAGAAAGTTGTTCGTTGGTGCGTACGGCCAGAACTGGCCATAGCGTTGACTGTGCAGTGTAGCCTTCTCTGACTCTGTACGCGGGTGCGGTGGTTCTCATGTGTACAGCGCTTTTACATCCGGGATCCCGTCGGGAGATCGTGTGCGCTTGACAAGGAGAGCGTTTGTACCACGTGACGGCATTCGTGCACCGCTTACGTGTTGACCGCGTCTACCGTCCCCCCCCCCTTTTTTTTTTGCTCCCTGTCATCCTTGTGTTCTCCTATACGCCTCCGCCACCGCTGAATAGCAAAGAAACGAGACGACGATAAGAATGTTTAATTAGAGCAGCCGCGGAGAGGTTGGCTGGAAGAGTGTGTCTCTGGCCTGCTAACGCGAATACGAGCTTACCAGTGGGTGAGATAGCATTGGCGCGCCTTGCAAGTGTATGAAATAACAAAAGCGGAATAATAGAACTGGGTGCATCTAAGTTTAACATCCGTGGCTTCTCTGTTGTCTTGCTGATGCCGACTCTCTCCTATTCTTTCTTCATTTTTTGCTTTACTTGGAATATGACGTTTGTTTATGTCTTACATTGTTGATCTTGTTTTGTGATTATGAGATGAAAAGAAAGAGCTGTTACAGCGCTTTAGGAAAGTCTAAGTATCCTGCCCTGAGTGTAATTTCAATTTAAAACTAAAGTAGCAAAGGAAATTGAAGTTACATCAAACTTTCCTCACACGAACACATCCATTAGCAACAAGTGCGAGCTTTTTCGATACCATCTGGAAGTGGGACGGTATGCCAGAGCTCTGCCGAGCTTTCAGGCCGTGAAGATAGGCAGTGATTAGCCTCTGGCTAAGGCATTGCGTGATTGTCACAACGCTTACCTACATCTGTTGCTGATACTTACGTACTTGTTTCGTATATCCAATCGTTTTCTTCGTTTGCTTGTTTTCGTTGGCTGAACATTTGTGAGCGCGAATTGCGCTCCTTGGAAGTATATATCATAAACCGATGATGAACTGTCTTGGTCGCGCCCGCTATACGTCGGTCATCGAATGAAGCGCATCGAGGTTAAAGGTTCAGCACTGTGTGTACGTGTGTATGTTTGTTAGGTTCGCTTCCAGACGCCGTTTCTGTCGGTTCGGTTTGCGAATAAATGTCGTGGAAACGTCGGCGACGAGAAGTTACCAACACTTCCGATATCGTGAAATAACTTAATCGATTCATCAAGCGCTTACGATTGTTGCTGATACTCAGCTGGACACGGAGCGTATATAGGACGATATATGACGGTGAGTGATGGGTTCGCCGCAAAAAGGCCTGCGTTCGTACGATCACCCTGGCTGACTGGTTGACGCAATCGATTTATCTCAACCCTGCGGAGCATTGTTGTAAAATCTGCGATACAGAGCGTCACAAGAGCGTCGAAGATGTGTGTGACCCTTAGCGAAAGTTTCGCGTCGCTGTTGCCCCAAGAAAGTAGCCACTATATGTCACGTGTGAAAAGGGTATGTGCGACAATATATAAGCCCACTCTAGCATGTCCCTCCTCAAATCTCGCCAATTTGTACGTACAGGGCCCATGCAAGGCTGAGTAGAGCTCTGACGGAAAGACAAGATTCGCCGTGCCTCGACACCTACTGTCCGATATGACGCGCATATGCTGAAATCCAGCCGACTAACAGGTGATTAGCGCGCGTGTACGGAACATCTCGTGAGGTTGGTTAGTGCACATTTGATGAGAAATATTGTCACGTGGTGGTGACGTTGAATAACACAGTAGCAATACTGTGAACAACAAAACTAACTTTTATTGGGCGAACCTGTGCCCACAAAACAGGCTACACTTATAGCACAACGATAGCGGCGAACACAGTCGGCGATCGTCGAAAATCTGATCAGTGGGTCCAGCGCGTCGGCTTTTATACAGCAGTCAACGAATGTTCCAGACTAATCGTTGGGACCCGCGTGCCTTCCACAAAGTTCTACACCATTCGCGTCACACGATGACATCAGATAACATAAGGTTCGGCGACAACAGACAGCAGATAGAAGCATCGATAACTTTCCAGAAACTTCGGATACACGCAGGCGCGTCCCGCGCTGTGCGACAGCATTTGTTAGGCGGTGAAACTTGGTCACCCTATAAAGATAAGTACACGTGTCATTACCCCCCCTCTTAAAAAAGCATCGACCCGATGCTGCAAACAAGCGAAAGTAACAAAGAAAAGCACTCGTAGCAAAGAAAACAACAAAATAAGAAAGTTCGTCAGCGTCCGTAAAATGGTTTAAGGCGCACCACGTGGACCACTTCAGATCGTGCGCGGCGCCGCTGTGAATGCGAAATGCCGTCTGGCACGACCTCATAGTCCAGAGCACCAATACGTCGGATGACCTTGTAGGGTCCAAAATAGCGTCGCAGTAGCTTCTCACTGAGTCCTCGCCGGCGTATCGGGGTCCATACCCAAACACGGTCGCCGGGCTGGTACTCGACGAAGCGTCGTCGGAGGTTGTAGTGTCGGCTGTCGGTCCTCTGCTGGCTCTTGATTCGCAGGCGGGCGAGCTGTCGGGCTTCTTCGGCGCGCCGGAGATAGGTAGCGACGTCAACGTTCTCCTCGTCAGTGATGTGCGGCAGCATGGCGTCGAGCGTCGTCGTCGGGTTCCTGCCGTAGACCAGCTTGAACGGCGTGATCTGTGTTGTTTCTTGCACCGCCGTGTTGTAAGCGAATGTTACGTACGGCAGGACGGCATCCCAGGTCTTGTGTTCGACGTCGACGTACATCGCTAGCATGTCGGCGAGGGTCTTATTCAGCCGCTCCGTAAGACCATTCGTCTGCGGATGGTAGGCCGTTGTCCTCCTGTGCCTTGTTTGACTGTATTTCAGTATGGCTTGGGTGAGCTCCGCTGTAAAGGCCGTTCCTCTGTCGGTGATGAGGACTTCTGGGGCGCCATGTCGCAGCAGGATGTTTTCAACAAAGAATTTCGCCACTTCGGCTGCGCTACCTTTCGGCAGTGCTTTAGTTTCTGCGAAGCGGGTGAGGTAGTCCGTCGCCACGACGATCCACTTATTTCCGGTTGTTGACGTCGGAAAGGGTCCCAGCAAGTCCATCCCGATCTGCTGGAAAGGTCAGCAAGGAGGCTCGATTGGCTGTAGCAGTCCGGCTGGCCTTGTCGGCGGTGTCTTGCGTCGCTGACAGTCTCGGCATGTTATGACATAACGGGTGACGTCGGCGGTCAGGCGCGGCCAATAATACTTTTCTTGTATCCTCGATAGTGTCCGGGAAAATCCGAGGTGTCCAGCGGTCGGATCGTCATGTAGGGCGTGCAATACTTCTGGACGAAGTCCTGACGGGACAACAAGAAGGTAGTTGGCGCGGACTGGTGAAAAGTTCTTCTTCACGAGTAGATTGTTTTGAAGCGTGAAGGAAGATAATCCGCGCCTAAATGCCCTGGGGACAACGTCGGTGTGCCCTTCCAAATATTCCACGAGGCCTTTTAGCTCCGGGTCTGCCCGTTGCTGTTCAGCGAAATCTTCCGCGCTTATCATTCCAAGGAAGGCGTCGTCATCTTCGTCATCTTGCGGCGGCGGGTCAATGGGGGCGCGTGATAGGCAATCGGCATCGGAGTGTTTTCGTCCGGACTTGTAGGTTACAGTGATGTCGTATTCTTGTAGTCTGAGGCTCCACCGCGCCAGTCGTCCTGAAGGATCCTTTATACTCGCTAGCCAACACAACGCGTGATGGTCACTGACGACTTTGAATGGCCTGCCATAAAGATAAGGGCGAAATTTAGCTGTAGCCCAAACGATGGCGAGGCATTCCTTTTCGGTCGTAGAATAGTTGCCTTCCGCTTTTGACAGCGACCGGCTAGCGTAAGATATCACCTGTTCGACTCCGTTTTTCCTCTGGACTAGAACGGCACCGAGGCCTAGGCTACTGGCGTCAGTATGGATTTCTGTATCGGCGTACTCGTCGAAGTGCGCAAGTACCGGCGGCGACTGCATGCGTCGTTTGAGTTCTTCAAATGCGTCGGCCTGCGGCGTTTCCCACTTGAACTCAACATCACATTTAGTTAGACGTGTCAACGGCTCGGCGATGCGTGAAAAGTCCTTGACAAAGCGCCTGTAGTAGGCACACATGCCAAGGAATCTACGCACTGCCTTCTTGTCGGTGGGCTGCGGGAACTTTGCGATGGCAGCTGTTTTCTGGGGGTCGGGGCGTACTCCGGATTTACTGATGACGTGGCCTAGGAACAGAAGCTCATCGTAAGCGAAGCGGCATTTTTCTGGCTTCAGAGTGAGCCCTGATGACTTGATGGCCTCTAGTACTGTGGCAAGCCGCCTAAGGTGATCGTCGAAATTTCCGGCGAATACAACGACGTCATCCAAGTAAACGAGACAGGTCTGCCATTTCAATCCCGCTAAAACCGTGTCCATCACGCGCTGGAACGTTGCAGGCGCCGAGCACAGTCCAAATGGCATAACCTTGAACTCGTAGAGGCCGTCTGGGGTGATGAAGGCGGTCTTTTCGCGTTCTCTTTCGTCGACTTCTATTTGCCAATAGCCAGACTTGAGGTCCATCGAGGAGAAGTACTTAGCGTTGCAGAGCCGATCCAATGCGTCGTCTATCCGTGGAAGGGGGTATACGTCCTTCTTCGTGATCTTGTTCAGACGACGATAATCGACGCAGAAACGTAGGGTTCCGTCCTTTTTCTCCACCAGGACAACAGGGGAGGCCCACGGGCTTTTCGACGGCTGGATGATGTCGTCGCGCAGCATTTCGTCGACTTGTTCTCTTATGGCTTCGCGTTCTCGCGGCGAAACTCGGTAAGGGCTTTGGCGGAGTGGTCGAGCGTACTCCTCGGTGATTATGCGATGCTTGGCGACTGGTGTTTGTCGAATCCTCGATGACGTCGAAAAGCAGCCTTTGTATCGTCGGAGCAGACTTCTGAGCTGCTGTTGCTTAACCACTGGCAGACTTGGATTAATGTCGTAGGATGGTTCGGGAACCATGGTCGTCGGGGTAGATGCGGCGGAATCCGAGAGGACAAACGCATTACTGGTTTCCAGAATTTCCTCGATGTACGCGATCGTCGTGCCCTTGTTGATGTGCTTGAACTCCTGGCTGAAGTTTGTCAGCAACACTTCAGTTTTCCCTCCGTGTAGTCGAGCGATCCCTCTTGCGACGCAAATTTCACGGTCTAGCAGTAGACGTTGGTCGCCTTCGATGACACCTTCTACGTCAGCGGGTATTTCGGTGCCGACCGAAATAACAATGCTGGAGCGAGGCGGGAGGCTCACTTGATCTTCGAGCACACTCAAGGCGTGGTGACTACGAGGGCTCTCCGGCGGTATCGCTTTATCTTCCGACAGCGTTATTGACCTCGACTTCAGGTCGATGATTGCGCCGTGTTGGTTCAGGAAGTCCATGCCGAGAATGACGTCTCGTGAACACTGTTGGAGGATAACGAAGGTGGCAGGGTAAGTCCGGTCATGAATGGTTATTCTTGCTGTGCAGATTCCAGTCGGCGTAATCAGGTGTCCTCCAGCGGTGCGAATTTGAGGGCCTTCCCATGCAGTCTTAACCTTCTTCAACTGCGCGGCGATGTGTCCACTCATGACGGAGTAATCAGCACCGGTGTCCACTAAGGCGGTAACTGCGTGGCCGTCGAGAAGCACGTCGAGGTCGGTGGTTCTTTGTCTGGCGTTGCAGTTAGGTCTTGGCGTCGGATCACGGCTGTGTCGTGTTGAACTGAAACTGGAACGTCGCGTCGTCAAGTCGTCTTTCGTCGGTGTAGTCTTGGTTTGCTGACTTCGTCGGGACTGCGGCGTGTCTTCATTAGGTCGTCGAGATAGTTTCTTCGTTGTTTTCGTCGGCGGCGGAGGATTTTCGTCAGTTCGACGAACAGCAACCGCACCTCCATCGATTGCTGCTTTTAGTTTTCCGGATATGGGCTGGCAGAGCGGCCCCGGGCTGGGCCGGTGTATGGTCGGCGCTGCGACGACAGGTAGCGGCCTGGTGACGGCGAACGGGACGGTCGTCGAGGGCTCCACTGAGTAGCGGCGAGGTAGTCGGCGATATCGCGAGGGCGTTCACCTTGCTGTGGGCGCGGAGCGTTGACGGCGAAACCTCGCAGTCCCATCTCCCGGTATGGGCATCGGCGATACACGTGGCCGGCTTCTCCGCAGTGATAGCAGAGCGGGCGGTGGTCGGGGGCTCGCCAAATGTCCGTCTTCCTCGCGTAGGTGCGCTGGGCGACGGGTGGGCGTGCTGGCGGCGTCGGCTGCGGACGACGGAATTGCGTCGTTGCAGGGCCCTGGCGTGGTCGCGGAGGGGGACCTTGACGGCGTGCGACGGCGGCGTAGGTCATCGCTTCTGGCTGGGGCTGCGGTAATTGAGGTTGCACCTCAGGAACCCCAAGCGATCGCTGAACCTCATCTTTCACGATGTCAGCGACGAAGGCAGGACCTGATGGTCTCTTGAAGGTCGTCCGAACCCAGTACCTCTCGCAGCACCTACCCAGCACCTACCCAGCACCTCCACCAGATGTCACGTGGTGGTGACGTTGAATAACACAGTAGCAATACTGTGAACAACAAAACTAACTTTTATTGGGCGAACCTGTGCCCACAAAACAGGCTACACTTATAGCACAACGATAGCGACGAACACAGTCGGCGATCGTCGAAAATCTGATCAGCGGGTCCAGCGCGTCGGCTTTTATACAGCAGTCAACGAATGTTCCAGACTAATCGTTGGGACCCGCGTGCCTTCCATAAAGTTCTACACCATTCGCGTCACACGATGACATCAGATAACATAAGGTTCGGCGACAACAGACAGCAGATAGAAGCATCGATAACTTTCCAGAAACTTCGGATACACGCAGGCGCGTCCCGCGCTGTGCGACAGCATTTGTTAAGGCGGAACCGCATGGCGCGATTTCAGGCGCGATTGACGCGCGGATGGTGGGACGCGCGCGTCATTTTAACGCGTGCCCAGGAGGATCCATCACGAAATCGCGCCGCCGCGTGTTGCTGCTCTGAGTAGAAAAAAACGCGTCGCGCGCGCGCGTCCACCAATCAGAGTTCAGGTAAGTCACGTGGCATTTGGTCACGTGGCATTTTGGTTCTTTTTTTGCCACCAGATGGCCCTACTCTCTGCGCATCTCGACGGAACCTCCTTGGCGAATTTTTTTTTTCTTTTTCTCGGCAGAACTGGCGCGCGCGTCGAGGAAAACATGTGCTACCGTGATTTCGTTCGCGCATCGTGCTGGTTCGCGCATCGTGTTCACCTAAAATGAACAAAGCAACCTTCAACGAGGCCCTAATAACTAAAGTTGAGAAGCGTCGCGTCTCATCGCTAATACTGGCAAGACAATTTGCTAATAATATTACCAGTGTATGGTGCTCGCTCTCTTCTCAAACAGGCAGGCCGCACCCACATGTACCTCCTGACCCACATTTTTTCTTGCGTCAGTATCAGTATCCCCATTAATAGCAGCAATCGCCTCTTCTGCTCAGTAGTAAGCGGCCCACCCTCCTTTTTATATGTGAAGTTGTAGACAAGCAGCGGCTTCTCAGCATGCGGAAGGTACACAGTCGCAGTTTCGCACAAAATATTGCTGCTTGAAATTAAGCTTGATAAATACACTTCGGAAAGAAATGTCGCTGTCTAATTACACTCAGATTATTTTTATTGTAGTGTTCTGTAAGTTTAAGGGCATATTATATATGCGGTAACAGCGACAATACCTGTCGTTGAGAGTTATGTTGTCTGGCAACCCGGAAAACGCGGCGCGAAAGCGCCGCTCCTTTTCTTTCGTACGGGTGCTCGCGCGTCGGCGCCAACGCGGGCGTTTGCCGCCCGTCGCGTTTTTCGCTCGCGAAAAACGCGCCATGCGGTTCCAGCTTTAGGCGGTGAAACTTGGTCACCCTATAAAGATAAGTACACGTGTCGATATTGTTGTGCGAAGGAACACGACACACACAAACATATTAAGTGCGAGTGCACGAGGTCAATCCATTCAACCTATGCTGTAAGTAAGCCTCCAGTGTAATCGTGCTCAGCCGCGCCAATAAAGCCGTGAGCTTTCGCAAACAGATGGCGCGGAATACCCATTTATAACACCTGCGCGAAGGGCGGCGAATACGCCGAGGGATTATGGCAGTTTGCAAGTCCAAGTCTCACTCTCCGATTGGATGCTTCCTCTCTGGTTTTCGTTTCCTTTGCTTCTTCCTTTCTATTCTTTTTTTATCTTATAGTAAAGGGACTGGTACATCCGCATCATTCGCAACTGGTTTGCTGACGTGTTAAAGAATTGTGTACGTGGCCTCCCTGTGATGTCGCGTGTAAGCTGACTTGCAAGAACTTGCTGCTGCAGACGCTGTCTTGCCAAATAGCTCCTCACGTACAGAACATCACACATACAACGGATCGCCCCCCCCCCCCTCCCTCCCCTTATATGTTACACAATCTGTTCTGCCCCTCAGGTCTGCTGGTAGCTAGCTCTATTCTCTACGGGATTCCGTAGTGAAACAACAAACCGGACCAAAATATCCTCAGTGTAACAAATGTACAACAGCAAGCGCCAAATTTTAAAAAAAATTAAGTGGGCTTTTTTTTTCTTAGGCCTTTTTCCCCGTGGTCTGGCGCGTCTGCTTGGTCGGCTTCTTGCCGAGTAAAGTCGACCATACTTGGAGATAGTGCGATAGTAAAGTAGTCTGATACCAAAGATGACGCGATAGAAAACTTGGCCGATCTCGGCCACAAATGTAATCCGCTGTCACGTGGATGCCGTCGCTGTCACGTGGATCGTATCACGTGGTGGCCCGGTGGGAGTTTTCGCATCTTGCCGATTTACCGGGTTGCGACACGCAGCCGCCATGCGTCAGAACGCATAGACGGAGGAGAAGTTTTTTATATATATATATAGATTGGAATATGTGCGATGAATCTGCATAATTTCTTACGTCGACGACTTCCTCTGCAGGTTCTGTGGCACAATTACTCGTAATTACTCGCAAATCGACTCCACTTCTGCAAAACGCAGCTCGAGACCCTTTATAGCCACGATATTGTTAGTCAAATGAAATTACGCGAAAAAAGAAAATGTGGGTAATTTGGCACGTCGGATATGCGTTAAGTAGCAGTTAAAAGGCAGATACCGAAATGAAAGATTTTTAAAAGAAATCTATTGACCTTTTCCTCTCTCCCAATCACCACTTTACACTTGACTATTCCCAAAGCGACAGTTTCCCTTGCATATTACATTCCTTGTGATTGGTTAACATCCATACCTTCTCTCTTTATTTCCTCCTTTTCCTCGTGATTGAATATCCGTATGTAAATTAACGGCTGCTTAACATATGTGTTATGAGTGATGTTCGTTAAAGTGCTTGTATATGTACACTCTGATTAAGGTAAATGCAAGCAAAATAGAACTGTCCTTTTGTTGGAACCAAGGACATGGCATAAGTTACGTTTAATTGTTTTTATTGCAATTACCTAGTACTTATATACATTTCAAAGAAATGCATAGAAGTTGGGTACCCGATTTGATTAACTCATTGTGGTCTGGGAAGTGGCACTAGCCCATCTCATCACGCTCGAGCAGATGAATACAGCTTCCGGGGACGCGACCTCTGGTTACCCGACGTGTGTTCCATTATATTGCGCAGTGAAGCCTAGAATCTCCGACCTCCCCCTCCCACCCTCTACCCTTTGTTGGAAGAGTGCGGGGAAATAAATATGTGACTGAACATCGCGGTAATATAAGTCTCAAAGAAAGCATCGCTCAAGACACGGAGTGCTCTTACACCCGCGTATAGTTGATCGCTCGGAACTGACCCCACGTCGCCACGTTATACATCACTACGGGGTCGCGCAACTTCCCAAGAGCCTACACTGCTCAAACTCCCTCCCGTCGCGCGCGCCTACTTCCCCTTGCCTTTTCTTTGACTGGCTTTCCATCAGCAACGCTGTGCAGTGCGGCGAAAGCTACGCGTCGCGTCAGCCGAATTGTTCTTGGGAGAACCAGAGCCAAAGGCTTCTCCTTCGTCCGTGTTTTGTCCGCACTCCGCGCGGCGCCGATTGAATGGAAGCTCCGCGGAAGGATTACCAGTGCACAATGGGCGAACCGTCCCACAGCTTCAGGAAACTCGCAGCCGACCCACGTTAACGTTTAGTCGACAGGGCCCCTATGCTTCACTGCGGTGCACGAAGGCGCTGAGACGGAGTACGGTCTGGCTCCCCCCGCCTTGTCCCACTGGCCGCGACACAATAGAGACCTACCCGATGTCGTCAGCGTCTACATATCAAGAAAGAGGGGCAAAATAATGCCTCGGCAGCTAGCTCCTTGCTGCCACTCCGTGGGGCAGCAGAAAGGCGCTGCGCGCGCGTGTGTGTAGCTACTCGGACGGCGGGGTAAAATTGATGAGGGCGGGGCCCGGGCTTGCCTTACGCCGGGTCGCCCTAGCGGAGACTGCGCTGGCGGATAGCGTCGGCGCCGCGTTGCGCCAGCAGCTTGTCTGCGCGCCGCCGAGAATGATTATCTCATTTGACGGGCCGCGCGCCGGCTTCTGCGGCGAGCTAGCGCCGGGGCGCGCGAAAGGGCGCTGCTTGTGGGAAGGAGGGGAGGCGATGGGGGGGGGAGGGGGCGGGGGGGGGGCAACGCAGAGCCTTGCCCACCCATGTGCGCAGGAGGCGGCCCGAACTCTTGCCGGAGGAGCGCTGTCGCCTTTAATCTCGCGGAGTGAGAGAACACGTGCGCGCGGTGTTTGACCGCCGGCGCTCTCTGCCCGCGGTGCGCAGCAGCTCCCGGATCGCGAAATTCGCAATTTGCGTTCCGGAGCACAAAGGCGATGAGTTTGCGCAGACCCGACGCGGTGGCGTAGCGGCGAAGGGAAGGCGTTGCGTTATTAAGCACCCGCGCTTTCGAGGTACGACTGCCGGCCACGGCGGCCGCGTTTTGATGGGGGGCGCATTGCAAGAAAGCGCTCGTGTGGGCCGTGCATCGAATGTACGTTATAGAGAACCCCGATGTGTGTGTGTGTGTGTGGGGAGGGGGGGGGGGAAGGGATATTGATCACGAATCCCCCACCACAACGTGCCTGATAATCATAACGTAGTGTTGGCACCTCAAAACTCCGGGATTGTTTAACGTATGCTCATGGGCGAGCCAATCGGTGCAGATGGTATTGTCATGCCTATGTTGTTTTATTCTTTGCCGGCGATGGTTTCGCTGCGGATCGTCACCGCTATCACATTATCGCTGGGCTCAAGACGCTCTCACATTTCTCCTCACTTCCCTTGCAAACAGTTCTATAACTGCACGAACACACGACCACACAGCGAGCACTCAAGGACAGGCACGAAGACTTGCAGCTAATCTTTATTCCACATAGACCGCATACAGGTACATCTGAGAAATACACCACTGCGCGTGTGCAGAAAGGCATAATCACTAAAAAAAAGAACTTTCTGTTCAAGCAATGCCCAACCTAACTATATTCATCAACAAACCTCATCTCAATGCTGTACAGATGAACCGGGGTGTCGCTGACACAATCATGTCCCTTCTTTCTGATATGATACGCCTCGCGTAACTCTCTCGCTCGGCTATCTTGGCACCGGCATAATATCTTCAGTTCTTTCAGCATAGGCTTACATGGGCACGCCAAGAAGTTGGTAGGAAAGTGTCCACTCGCTTGATTCCTTGTTCACAATTCATGCTGACGCGAGCGTAGAATCACGCACCTTCCTGTTTGGCCTGCGTAGAGTTTGCCACATGATAGAGTAATCTGATAGACTACCTCAACACTGCAATCTACGTAGGAATTGATGTGCTTTATTCCGCACCCTTAGGACCTACTCGTGCCTCTTCCTCCGCGCTAACATATGCCAGCAAGCTTACCGGGAGCCGAAAACGCCACCTCAACTCCATATCGTTTCCCAACCTTTTCTTAAGTTGTGGGAAGTCTTGCGAACTTAAGGCACAACTTTACGGTTTTTATCTTTGCGTTCGCTTGCAGCCTTAAAGAACTCATGCACACACAAAATACAGGACAGCTTTGACAAGCAGATTGTAAGGTTAGAAGAAGCTGGTTTCCCGCAGTCAATTTTAGCAGTAGCTGAGGCAATACTTAAGCAAGATTAAAACGGAAAACAGCAATATTTTCAGTAAGAGAAGCGCGGAAATAAATATTTAAAGCAAGAGCGCTGATACGCTGTTATTGATCTGTCTTTTTGGCCGTTACGTAAGCGCACCTCCTCCACCAACAAGCTACCTTGCAGTTATTCTTTGGTCCAGCTGAAGGTAAGAGCAAAGGCAGCGCGCTAAAACAGCGCATTTGTCTGTCTCCACTGTTGACATCCCTGGCAACACCACTTGTGTGCTTGTGACTTGTATTGCAGTGCTTGTAATTTTTGCTCTAGTTTTGATCTTGTTTTTTTTTCCCTTTCCGGAATAGGGTTTGGGACTTGAGAATAGCTTGGCCTAAAGAGGGATAGTTTCCTTTTTGCCATTAGAAGAAAACACAACATGGAGAGAAAGAGATAGATATATATAGCAAAGAGAATAAAAAAAATGAGGTTTTACGTGCGAAAACCACTTTCTGATTATGAGGCACGCTGCAGTGGAGGACCCCGGAAATTTCGACCACCTGGGGTTCTTTAACGTGCACCTAAATGTAAGCACACGGTTGTTTTCGCATTTCGCCCCGAGGGAAATGCGGTCGCCGAGGCCGGGATTCGATCTCGCGACCTCGTGCTCAGCAGCCTAACACCATAGCCACTGAGCAACCACGGCGGGTTTATAGCACAGAGAGGAAAGGCAGGGAGGTCAACCAGACGACTGTCCGCTTTCAGGGAAAGGCAAGCAGCAAGAAAGCAAGCAAGGTAAACACACTGTGAAAGACGACTGGCATTCGGCTACAAAAAACAACCCGCTCAGCCGTTTCGTACTTTCGTCTTCGCTGAACGGGAGGTCAGTAGGTAACGGCGCACGAAAAAAAAAACATAAATAAAATATAAGGCGAATTGTGGGGGAACAAAGGCCCCGAGGCAAGTGTTACAGGCTAAAAAATAGCTTCCCTGCGCTGCTCTAGAAAGAAACGAAAGGTCAGGGTTTTGTGGTTATAGCGGGCAAAGAGGGAAGGAGGACAGAACGTGCCTCGTTTTCAGTCTACCACTCCGGATAATTGAAAACAGCGTTACAGAAAGACGCGCCACTCCCAAGCGAGGCAAGATGCTTTCACTACCGTCTTAGGGACCACAGGCGCAAGTAGAAGCAGGTGTTTCGTGCTCTAGTTCTTCGCGGACTGTGTTGTTCCTGCCTGACGAAAAGAGACGTGACTGTCCTGGCGGCGCGTTTGGTCCGGTAACTGGTGTCTACAACTTACGCAATCTATCGGCGGTATTTTTCAAGACTTTTCCGGCATTGTAAGGCGCTATATAGATAGCGGCGCTTTGCGTTTACGATTTGCTTGGGACTATACAGTGCCATCCGGCTTTCAGTTCTGCTGCAGTGAAGACTGCCCACTGCCACGCATTCTGTCATTGCCTGCCTCCACCATACCGCCTGTTTCTGTGACGTCCTTTTCGGGTTACTAAAAATACGAAATTCGGAACGCATTGATAATTTTGGCAGGGAAAAATTCATAGAAGAAGCCTACCTTACATGCGTAACACCTTTGCACAATTTCATGCCTTATGCAAGAAAAAAAAAGAAAACGTACGAAGTAATCAGCAATATTCTAAATTCAATATTTCAATATTCAATATTCAATTTCAATATATTATTCAATATTCTAAATATATATCATTCAATATTCATTATATTATTCAATATATATTATTCAATAATATTCAATATTCTAAATCAATAGCAATATTCTAAAGCGCTCTGCTCTATTTAGCATTGTTAGTCGGCAGGGTCTACTGTCTCGGTCGACGATTACCCTGACTAGACCAAACACTAAGCCTGGCAACCAACAGCTGCTTTTACCAGACTTTAACGAGTGGGTCAGCGAAAAGCCTTCCTCTTTCGAAGGAACTTCGAATGAAATTTATATCTGTCTTTCATCAGCGCAACCAAAATCCATCTACACAAGCACTTTGCGCTTATACTTCTAGCGCTTCCGCTTCCTCGCCCGTCAAGTACCAGCTATCTCCATCTTGCATTTTCCGTGCAGAATGGAGCTGGTGTGTCAGTCAATCTGAAAAATAAATGAGCAGAAACCATCGACGATGATTGTCAGTTTAAGCGAATGGCCTGAACGTTTGATCGTAAAAACGAACGAACGAACGAACGAACGAACGAACGAACGAACGAACGAACGAACGAACGAACGAACGAACGAACGAACGAACGAACGAACGAACGAACGAACGAACGAACGAACGCGAACGAACGAACGAACGAACGAACGAACGAACGAACGAACGAACGAACGAACGAACGAACGAACGAACGGCAAGCGAAAGGGCGAGTAAGATTGAGTGAGAGATGTAGCGAAAGAGAGAGAGAGAGTGAGCGAGCGAACGTTTTCCTTGCCAAGTTCGACCATCGACCACTGGCCTACGACCATCGACCAACCTAGCAACGACCACCGACTAACCGCGAAAACGGCCAAAATTTCCAAGGAAAGGTATCTGCCTTCAAATGAGAAGGTGGCTCCTCAGACACTGACCGCCTGTGATCACACTTCGCGTGACGCCGACTGAATTGAAAGCGTCACGGAATGATTAGCTGCGTGCATTGTCTGTTATTTGTAATGTCTTACGCGACATTTATTAGCACTACTTGAATTCCTGTGTTCATTTGCAGCATCTCCTATGTTACATTCCTGCGTTTCGTCAAATGCCTTTTGCTCTGTGATATTGATCCGTCGTACCTACACCCATATGTTACATTTGTCCTACTTGCTTTCGGAGTGTGGAAAATTTCGATTTGTGAGTGATTGTTTGTTATATGCATCCTGAGATAATGTACGATGGCGAATCTATTTTAACGAGCTTTTTTTTTTCTGTGCGTTAACTCTCTGGCAGTAACGGGCGCGGAGGGAGGAGAGGGGGGGTGGGGCTCCGTCAAGCTGTCATTTATGCCAGCTTTCCCTGTTGGCCCTCCCGGATCGTGGAAAGCGCTACTTGGTGCGAATAGAGTTCAAAGTCGAGATCGGGCAAGCCCTGCCTCCTTTGGAACGCGCAGCCGTCTTTCTCGTCACCGATTGGCTGCGAAGGCGAGTTCCTGCAACCTTCACTGCACTGCGTGCATTTGGTGAGGCAGAGTACAGGTGGCCCTCGCTTACGCGTTACCGCGCATCTATCCGTCCGCTCTAACCATTTCGACCACGCCGTCGCCGCCCGAATATGCATTCCTAGCCGATAAGATCAGGGAGGCAGGGCCGGGCCGATCGATCCCTTCGACGCGGCGTCCTCCCTTTGAACGCCGAATGTGGTTAGCCCGAGAAGAAGGGATCCGGCGGGCCGGTTTCGCGATCACCGAGGCACAAAAGACCCGAGTGAGGCGCGCTCAGGTGGCGGCGGTCGACGGGCTCGCTGCACCGTCTTCGAAACGAGACGAGGCTGCGGACGAGAACGCGCGCGCATCGATTTGCTTCTCCTCCGAGCACGGGTGCGCGTCGGGTGCGTTACAATCATCGGTCGGGGGCAAAGAAAAACGCCTTGCGGGGCAGCTGGCCATCTCATCACGCCGCATGTCCGCACGCTACCGTGCCTGCGCCCCACCTCGACCCGCGCTTCGCCGCCGCTGTTTCTTCGTCGTTCTTCTAACGCTTCCTTTCTTTCCTCCTTTCGTGGTTCGTTCGTTTAATCTTTTCGCCGTTTCGGTTCTTCGCTTGTAGATTCTCCGGACCGACGTGACGTCCACCGCGAGGCGGCTGTTTACTCGATGAGCAGCAGACGAGCTGTCGTTATCTGAAATTTCCCCTTGCTCCCAAGGCCAGCGCTTCGCGCTTCTTTCTTTCTTTCTTTCTTGTGGTGACAGAGGCGGCGCACACAAAAGGATTTACGTGCCTCGAGTGCTGCTATAGGTATTTTGGGATTCATCACGGTGAATAGGGACGTGGCGGTTGCGTTCCCCCATTCAGTTGCCGCAGCCGTCACCTGATTCCGACGTCTGTTGGTCGTACGTAACGATCTAAACGAAGGGAAAAGGGGCAGCGAGAGGGTTGAGGGAGGCAGATAGATGTTTAGTGAGAACGAAGGACGGGTAATGCAAAAGCGCGCGTGCGTAGCCGCAAGTTTGACAAACAGAAGAAAAACAAATAGGCGGATGAAAACTATTTGGGAACCGTGGGGAATCGTCCTGTTCAATGTCCATGCGGTGTAGCTCGAGGAAGTAAGCCGGCATCAATTGTTACGAGCACATATTCAATTACACGCTTTGCGAGGGATCAAAAATAACGTACAGCGCAAACGACAAGGACAGCGAAAGACGACATACACAGCGCTGTGTATGTCGTCTTTCGCTGTCCTTGTCGTTTGCGCTGTACGTTATTTTTGATCATGAATTACCAACTAGCCCAAGCAACCACCCTAGTTTGCGAGGGACTCCGTCGCTTCACGCAGCGCAGTCTCTCTCTCTCTCTCTCTCTCTCTCTCTCTCTCTATATATATATATATATATATATATATATATATATATATATATATATATATATATATATGCACTCGCAGCTCAGTGAACTCCTGCTCTCCGGAAAGTGTACCGCAGACAGCTCGTCAACGTTGTGACGCAGAAAGTAATTAACTTCGGTCACCGTAACACGAAAGCGGCACTCATTTTTCCTTCCTTTTTATCATCGTCTTTCTTTATTTCTTCAAGGCACGCCGGTAGGTCTTGCCCGCTTTCAAACACAGATATATTGGCAGCCAATTTTCCTCTCTTGTCGTGGTTTCATTTCTTTTCGATCGACTCTGCCTGCCGGCACGGCACCCTTTCGCTGCAAGCCCTGCCCTCTCCCAAATCCACTCGCCAAAGTAATATGGCTGGTTTCCAGTTTTCTGAGAACCTGGCCCGCTCCGAGAGAGACGTAGAGCGCTTTCGCCTTCGCCGTTTGTGCGGAGCTCCCAAGCGGAAGAAAATGAACTGCGGCAACCCTGCGCGTTATATTTCGCCTCACTCCTGATATCTTATTTGGTTCGTGTTTTTTTTTTCTCCGGTACTGTCATTTTATTATTTGCCCTCCGTATTTCATTGCTCGCTGTCGCGCGCACCGAATCCTCCTCTTCACGAGCTCTCTGCGGTGGACCTTGCGCGGGGTGTAACGTACAACGGTGGTTGGTCGGCTGTTCTATTGCTTCCCTCATACTTGCAGCTCTGCTTACCCCGGCCCTCTTCTTCCGAGATTTGTCGAAAAAGCAACGCGTTGTCTGATTAAAGTTTCAGCCGTCCATCAGTCCTCGCCGCTCAATCTCACCCCCCCCACCCTCCCCTGACAGATGGAGGTGAATGAGCGAGTAGAAGGGGGAGGGGGTGCTCATTTCTTTTACATCAGCGGCCGGCGACGCCGATGAGACGATGAGACGATTTTAAGGACGAAGCTATACTTTCCTTTTTTTCTTTTCTCTTTGTGCAGTGTTTCCCCTGCTGTCCGTCCGTCCGTCCGTCCGTCCGTCCGTCCGTCCGTCCGTCCGTCTGTCTGTCTGTCTGTCTGTCTGTCTGTCTGTCTGTCTGTCTGTCTGTCTGTCTGTCTGTCTGTCTGTCTGTCTGTCTGTCTGTGTCTGTCTGTCTGTCTGTCTGTCTGTCTGTCTGTCTGTCTGTCTGTCTGTCTGTCTGTCTGTCTGTGTCTGTCTGTCTGTCTGTCTGTCTGTCTGTCTGTCTGTCTGTCTGTCTGTCTGTCTGTCTGTCTGTCTGTCTGTCTGTCTGTCTGTCTGTCCGTCCGTCCGTCTGTCTGTCTGTCTGTCTGTCTGTCTGTCTGTCTGTCTGTCTGTCTGTCTGTCTGTCTGTCTGTCTGTCTGTCTGTCTGTCTGTCTGTCTGTCTGTCTGTCTGTCTGTCTGTCTGTCTGTCTGTCCGTCCGTCCGTCCGTCCGTCCGTCTGTCTGTCTGTCTGTCTGTCTGTCTGTCTCTGTCTGTCTGTCTGTCTGTCTGTCTGTCTGTCTGTCTGTCTGTCTGTCTGTCTGTCTGTGCACATGCTTCCCTTCCCCCGTTTTTTCCGTATTTATGTCCCCCTTACTCTTCTCATATTGTAGGGTAGAAAACAGGATTCTAGTCTTCTGGTTAGTCTCCTTGCCTTCCATGTATAACCACTCCTTTTTCTCCTTCTCTTTTTCTATTAAAATTTTTATTTGTAATAGAATGTTATGGCTAACGTTGGCAATAGCTTCTGCCATCTTCTGAAGCCTGTTGTGTTTCGTGTGTCTAATCACGGCTCCAAAAAAGGAAGGAAAAATAAAGTCGCAGTTTCGGCCGAAAGGCGAAGCAAGGATAGTAGTTTTATCCGCCATATAAACTTGTAAACTTAGGCATACTAACTAAATTAGCAAGCGTGGTGTCACGCGGCCACAAGCAAACATGAAAACATCTCACTCGATCACCACGGAAACTCGCTATCAAAACGCTGGAGTGAGGAAGCGCGGCGGCAGCGACGAGTGAATCGACGTTGGTGCTGCCTGTCGAATCAGCGCGAACTAAGCCTCGAACAGACAGCACAAGGTGGACTCCGTCCCCGTTGCAGGTGGCTTTCGAGATACAGCTACCCGGGCTGCGCGCGACGAAAGACGGTGTGCTTCCTCCCCGCTTCCCTCGCTTGCGCGCACGAAATTGAACCGCGATCGCCGGCACACCTTCGCACACTTTCACTCGCACACACAGCATACGGCACCCGGCAACGGTTTTATCGCTCTTGGACTTTATACGGAACGTCACGGCAACGGAAGAAATGCGCCTGCAGTGTCCATACAATTGCTCTCGCAAAAAAATTCACCGACGATTACACTACTTCCCAGTGCGAAATTTGAGCGAACCTATACACGTGTGTTCATTTCGCGATATATCGGCCTGCGCGGACAGTCTCTCTCGTGAGGCACATTGCAAATGGAGCGGAGAGTGGCACGACTGCCTCGCTAAACGGGAAATCACGAGAGGCAGCGCGTGGGTGACGCGTAGGCGTGATTTGCGGCAAGCG